>NW_020955446.1:376108-487013 GCF_003031625.1 Empidonax traillii
TAGTCATCCCTCAAAAACAGTACTCCCAAGGGTCTACTTGAATGAATACAGCAAACACTCAGTATTTATCCTTTTGTATTACCTAATGCATGCAAGGAAATGGATCCCCACCTCGTTTCAAACAAACTTTCCCACTGCCATATTCAGCTTTTTTTTTTTACCATATTATTTCATTCTTGAAGGCTCTCTATTCAGCCTCTCAATCAAAAAAAAAAGACTAAGACAAATCTGACCTCTGAAGTTTTAACAGAAGTCTGAGTCTCTCCTCTCTAAGTAATACAGTTAGGACATCTCAGCACTGTAAGTGCCTCCAGACCCCAGTTTCTCTTTCAGTATACTGACAACTCTGAATTGAGGAAAAGTAGATACACCTTAGGATCAAAGCTGTTCTAGAACACCCTTCCTTCCTTGTAGAAGAGATCACATGAAAGCCTTGCAGCAGATTTTCTCTCCCTGATCATTCAGCCACTTGTTGCTCCCCAGGAGGGCATAAAATTTTTCTACAGTGGAGCTCCTAACATTCTGTCAGCATCATGTAAAAATCCCCCAGGACATAACTCTGGTAGCAGATGTATTTCCAGGAACTGTGAAATGAATTCTACCTGTTGTCAGCAGCTCCCAAATTCACATGACCCAGTTAAGAAAGACAGCTTAGAGGCTCTTACACTCAGTTACTATCAAGATTTTACTCAAACAAGGCTTTCAGTTCCCCAGTAATTTGAGGCATTCAAGATAATTATTTAACTGTCCATGACTTGTACAAGCAAGTTCTCTACATGTGGAAAGACGGATATCTTACATTTAGCAATGACTGGCAATTATTTTAGGGAAGTGAGCACAGCATAGGACATCACTGGAAATACAGTAAAAAGAAAGTATGTTTGTAGCCCATATAGGGCTAGATCATTAAATGTGGTGAAGCCATTCTGAGCTTTTATAGCACCTAAATATGAAATATATATATATATATGCATACAAATATTTGTTACCCATGTCGTAATAGTGCTCTTTTTTCCAAATCCCTTGACTTCCCAAACTGGTTCTATAACAGATCTTGGGGAAAAAGAAAACCAAAACAACAACAAAAAAACCCCAAACAAAACAAAAAACCAAACAACAACAACAAACCAAAACCAAAACAAAAACCAATACACAAAACCCAAACTGAAAACCAGAAAGAAATCCTATTTGTGTTTGTATAGCTCTGCTGTTCTTCAGTTTAAAAAAAACCAAAACTCTTCCTCCAGTTAAGGGGACTTCCAAGCCATATGACCAGTTCTGTGGCATCTGGGTACCACAGCCCGTCTGTTCATGCATATGGGTGCAGTACAGTGACAGCTTTACTGCACATTAGTCAAGCATCATGTAGCACATTTCTTGACAGAGGCAAAAGCAGTTTATGACTTGAAGCAAACAATTTTATCCCAGGGGCTTCTCAGAACCAGGCAAAAGGCCAGGGCTTAGGTCAACAGCTTGGGAGTTTGGCAATTATTTCCTATCATTACTTTCTTTGAGAGGGTCTGTCCCCTGATCAAGTTGAAGAACGTGACCCTTTGTTATGAGAGAAAAGGTACTTTGAGATAAAATACAGTTTCTGTGGCCATGAGTATGGATTATTCAATGGAAGAATCACAGAATATCCAAGGCTGAAAGTGATCTCTTAAGATTATCATATCCACATCCCATTCTGCTCACTCAGGGCCAGCTACAGTCACTTGCCCAGCATCATGTCCAGATGGCTTTTGAATATGTCCAAGGATGGAGACTGCACAGTTTTTCTGGGCAACCTACCTGAACATCTATCACTTGTCACTAAAGTCCCTGAGGAAACAGGGCTACCAGGAGAGGGAGACTTAACCTCAATGTAAGTTTGTTCCTACAAACTGATACAGGCAGTGCATTAAGCATCCTGAATGAGATCAGCAAGCTACAAAAGCTCCCACCAACTAAAGGTAAGGGCAACTTCATGCAGTAACATGGACACTTTACCTGCCCTGAAATTATACCATGCAACAAAGCCTGTGACCCTCAAGGTAGCACTGATCCCCCAGAATGCCATCACCCTGCTGTTTTCCTGGAACAAGGACAAGCATGCGCATATATTCAACATATCCAGAAAACACACTTCCAAGTTGCCCATAGACAGGATAGGTAGGATACCTCTGAAATAAAACCCTGAAACATCACTATTCATGACTGATTTTTCTGGATGTTTTAAAGGTAAAGCAAAAGGCAAATTTAAAAAGAAATTAGGCAGCTTAGAGGTTAACAGATAAAGGCCAATCGTACTATAATAGATTCCACAGTGAACTAGAAGACTACATAAAACAAGAGAGAAAAAAACAACCACAGAATAAGAGATTCCAGTACAAAGACTCGTAACTCAGATTTTGCAGTAAGAAACTCCATAACTGTTAAAATGGTTCTTTACTGACAGAAATATTTTATGTCCCACCACAGATACCCAGAAAGTGCAGGAATACTAAAAGCATTTTACAAATTCTTCCTTCTTCTAAGTCAAGCATTTCTTAGAGAAATAAAAAACCCTGCTAGTTGCACTCTAAAGGTCATGCCAGCTATAAAGTCTAATAAAAAATTTCCAGATGGCAGCAGCCAATTTCCAATAAGATTTAATTCGGTTAATTGACTGTCTTATTTACTAATTTATAGGAGTATGCAGTTCATTTAAATTAACCTCATTTGCTGTCATGATTTAAGCAAGGTTAAACAACCTGAGATTAAAAAAAAAAAAAAAAAGTGTGTAGAAATGACAGTATATTATATAGTGACATGCTAATATAGCCATCAGAGGTTCTCTTATTTTTCTGGTTTGTTGTTTTTTTTTTTTTTAGAAAAAGGAAAAATAGTAAATACTGGCTAAATTAAGTTAGTGTAAGGACTATCTAAGCACAGAAGATTCTTGTTATTATTACAATAATCTTTCAATAAAAAAACAACAAACCTGCGTGTGAAAAGGGAAAACAAATGAGCCAACTAAAGGGAATAAGGAACTGACCTCAGCTTAGAGGACTTGTACAGAAAAAAAAATTCTCCAATGGACATGATCAGCACTTCAATTGTAGCACCAGCTCCTTCTATCTTAATTCTTCACAAAGTTAATTCACAATATCAGCTTTGAAAACCTAATTTTTCTACCATTTTCCCACTCACAGGAAGGATGAAAGAAGTCTCATTGTCAACCCAAACCCCGGTGACAATTACCTACTTCTTAAAAGAAGTAAAAGAAAAAAAGCAGTACTTGATTGCAATAATGTATTCGTGGACTTAGTTCTGGTTTCTTATTGGATTCATCTGGGACAGTGCTTTGTTTAATCCTGAATGAGCTTAGTAAGGAAGAAAAGTTTCCCCTGGAGAAAGAAGTTAGTCCTTGATGATTTATAAAACTTCTGGGTTCCTACAGACTGTTTTGACAGAAGGTTTGCCTGAAAACTGAGGGTTCTTTCTGAGGAAAAAATTGCAAAGACCCTAGTGAGGTGTCTTGTCTTCCATTCTTGGAAAAGCAAGAGAGTGGCAACCTGAGAAGTCTGGATGTGTGTCAGATCCTGCACCCCAGGCAGATCTGTCCCACTCAAACCACTCCTGTCTGTGGCACTGATCAAAGACTGGGGAGAGTGTGGGAGAGAAGTGGCTGGAGTGTTCTCTGAATTCTTGAATAGCATAAAGTTAAAGAAAGAAGCTTATGTCTGCGCTCATGGTGTGTTGACTGGTGTTCAGGGTCAATGCCCTCACTTGCAAGGTATTTTAATTTCAAAAAGGATTTTGTTTCTTAGTTCAGTTTTGGTTTGGATTTTTTTGTTTGGATTTTAAGTTTCTTCTCTACTTTTTCCAGTTCTCCAGAGGAGAAGGTTTTTTTTTTGGGTTTTAGGAGTGAAACCCAGGACTATGAAATAAAATATTTGAAAGATTCGAAGTTGGAAGAAAAAAGTTATACAAATTGCAAACCCCTGGCTTTTAAGTCACTGACATTGACAACTCTCAGGAATATCTATGTTATGAAAGACCATGTTCTCCTATCTATCTCATAAAACTTCATTCAAAATAAAAAAAATCTAATACACCTATAAACAGTACAGCTGGCTTCATTTTTAATGGAGCTTGATATATCTCCACGCTAGGGAGCTGTTTCAGACAGAAGCGCTTTTGTGAAATGTTGGCAAAATACACACATACAATGAAAACGCAGTGCAAGATGACTTATTGGAAGGTCAAGTATTGCTGTGGTCATGCTCTGCTCCCTATGGTTCTCAAGTTTTCTTGGCATTCATCATGATTTCCACCCTTAAAAGGAAATCTTCCCCAAAAACCAAGTCTAAAGCCCCCTGAATATATATACAAAGCAGACAGTACATCAACATAAAGCAGGAGAGGCTATGTTGCCATTAGCATATCTGCTGTAGACTCGGAGGGCTGCAAGTGAGGTATGACAAGGTTGCTAAATAGCTCACTGGTACCTCACAAGCAGCAAAGAGCTGGCTGAGATGTTGAATGTCCTTTGCCTTCAACACCTGGTTTCATAAAGGCATTGATGATTTCAGAAAGTAATGGTTTACTTATTCTATGCAGTGGTAAATCTTTCATAGGGGCCTGAGCTAAGATGACTCACTTACAAGTGCTTGTAATGGGCAACTAGCAAAGCAATTTCCTCCATGGAATTTGGTATATTATTATTCCTTCAAGTTTTTCTTATTTTCAACTACTGTCTCATTACTGAGAAACAAGAAGTTATAACTTCAAAGCTACCAGAAGTAGATTGACAACGTAGCGAAAACACCAAGAAAACATAATAAGAAACCCTTTTAGAGCAAATGTCATGCAGCTTTGCCTAAAACACATGCTTATTACCATCTGCTGTATGCTCTATGTGTCTCAGCTGAACTCTGAGCACATTAATGTTCCTTGGGGCATCACTAGGAGTTCTGTCACTCAGAAAATGTTGATTGAGGAATTGGCTTGATGGTATATTGAGCTACTTCAGATTGTAGCACATTTATCTAATTAATTTGAAAACAATCTCTGCTTTAGAAACAAAAGAAAATTAATTCCACACCCTGCTAGACATATTTTGCAAATATAGGTAGTTTTAGGCAGGGTCAGATTTCAGCCTGTGAGGAAAGGGTGCACTAAGACAAGGCAGTGACTTTTTTGATCATTCTTCTGTTCTCATTTTCCCTCCATTATTGCCAATAACAAGAGAGTAGAAGCAGCATAGAGCTGCTTCATCTGTAGATGATACAGATGAAGCTATCTTTAGGAACGTTGTGAAGTAAGGAAAAGTCTCTCTCGACTGATCTGTAAACAAAGAAGTTGTATTCTTAAATGACCCCACTAGTTCAAGAGTTAGAACATATGCTCTGAAATATGCATTGTCAGGCAAAAAGAGGCAAGATTAAGAAGTGTTTTTTCTAAGGATTCTCCCTCTATTTCCTCCTAGTTGATATTTATCTGTCTTTCAAACTTCTAGGTTGGAAATATTCCTCTTGTCTTAAACTGTTAAATAAATGCTCAGATTGCAATATTTGTTTCAGTTCTTGTTTTCTTGAATTCCAGTGGTAATTTTCTTGCTAGAACATACAAGCTAAGACTGTCAGAGTGTATTTGAAAAATACAGTGACTTCAGTTTCCAAAGACTAATCAGAATGTGGTAAAAGGTTCTGATATATATATATATATAGTGTAAACTATTATTAAGATGTTAATGTGTATAAACTTGGACACCTGAAAACAGAACATCCAGAACAGTTTTGGTAGTACTCTATTATAATTTCTTCACTGTTTTCTAACCTATAAAGATAATTCTACCATCTATTTTTTTTCCATTATATGTTTGGATTTTTTTCTACTATTTGCAGTGGTAAAGTTTCCCATTTATTTACTTTTACTCCATTTGGTTCTGCCAGTCAGGGGTGTTTTTAAAACTTTGTATCTGCATGAGATGCAATCATCATATTACTTAAATATTTATTGTCTAATATGGAAAAAAACACATACATAAAAATTAAAAACAGTGCCAAAAAGCAACTAGCTCTCTGAAAGCTTTAAGATAAATACCCCAAAGTCTTCTGGTTTTATTAATGGACATTTCTTTATTGGCTTGTTTAATTTTCATCTGTTCTATTTCTAAGTTCTTAGTATCTTCCTACTGTTAGTATCTTCTTTTCCTCATTTGTTTCTGCACCCTAGGTCGCCTGTCCACAGGTCTCCTCAGGTCCTAACTTTCTGGCAGATGTTCCTGCTTCAGTTCAGTCATAACACTTCCCTTTTTTTTCTAAGCCAAGGTATGGAAGTATAGGTTCTTCCCAAGTATCCACCATTCCTTCTTTGCTTATATCCTCTACTTCATTTCCTAGACTCTTACAAACTCTGTGAGTGGAATACTAGACCTGAAGTATTTATATGCAACACCTACTGCTGTCTCAGAAAAGTTTTTCAATAACAATTAATCCATGCACTTTCTTTAGGCTCCTTCTCTCAGTAACTTTTTTTTTTCAATTTCTAAAAAATTTAATTTATATTGTTTTTACCTTTGAATAATCATGAAATTTCATGAAACTGTCTTTTAGAATAATATTGGTAAGTTGGAATTATTTGCCTATGATCTTTCTATGTTGCTACAGAAAACAGCAAAGAATTCTAACTTCACCTGTATCAGAAATTGACACCTTAAGCCAAGACTCAACTTATATATGGGGGTTTGGGTTTTTTTTGTGTTTTTATGTCTAACATTAGCTACTTGTGATCACATTAATAAAAGTATATTACACAGATCCATTAAAAATTTTAGTGAACCACCTACATCAATTCTTGAGAGAGGTTGATCTAATCAGGTAGAGTAAAGGATTTATTATATGTCTTCAATCCAAGCACTACGTGGTTTTAAAAGAACAATTAAAATGGTAATAGTTTTTTATTTGCTGTCCTATCTCATACTCTATATTTATTTTTGCAGTACAGACCTTTGGCATTATCTCAACCATAAACTTCCCTGTCAAATCTGTACTATACTAGTCACAATTTTTTTCTCAGACTCTACTACTAGAGGGATTTGCCTGCACTTTACAAAATAGTGATTTCATTTCTATTTTTAGTATGTTGTCATTTATTTGGCATTCTGAGCCATCAGTCCTGCCTGTCTATTATGTTAATATTGTCCTGGTCTGCTGTATGACTCTGTTATGACTCCTGATGACAGAGATTCATGACAAGTCATCTTGTAATTCATCTAATTCTAAGAAAAATTTATCCTGTTTCCACATATTCTGCTACAGAATGGTCTTCTGTAACTTAATGCAAGGCATATCAAATCTGATAGAAATTTTATGCAAACATTCATTATTTTAAGATTCAATATCAGTCTTTCTCATCAGTATAAAATAATTATGTGTAGAGTAGTAGGAAAAAAACAATATTGGGAATCAAATTACAGCTTAGATCTTTTTGCATCTTCAGAATGAGAATATGCTAAATGCTCTGATTACATACCTTGACTGAAATGCATATGTTACAGTTAAATGGGAAAGCGACTTTCAAATGTCAATGCACATCCCGGATGTTTATTTCTACATAAACAGAATCACAACATATGGCCAACGAATAACAGTATATCAGCAAATACATTTTACTCCTGAGATCATGCCTTGAAGAGAATGTGCAATCATATGCTCCTTTTAGATATTGATTCTTGTCCCTATTCAGTCATCTAGGTACAAAAAGAATGGGTTGTTTCTTAGAGAAACAGCAGTATTGTTGATTTGAGTGTCAAACTACTAAGCCTTGAAATACATATATTCTACTCTGATTGTGTTCAAAACAGGAACAACATTATGTGCTGAGAAAAAAGTTTACTCTTCTCCATATATCCTCTATAATTTGACTTTCAAAATTTAAGCTACTTAAGAATAGAGTGATGCCTTCTTAAACTTCTTAGAAAAGAGAAAAAGAGGAGTACTGCACAGCATCAGCATTTCTTTTTCAGTTAAAGGGCAAAAATCTAAAAGCTATAGGGAAATTATTCCCATCCTCTAAAAGATAAAGGATCATTAGTTAAAACAGCAAATTTTGTCTGAAACATTTATAATACTTATTTCTAGAGGAACTGAAAGGAAAAAAACAACAAAGTAAAAACCCAACTGATCATTCTAGAACAATAATTATTCTCTCACATTCAAAATTAGGCCAGCTATCCTTACAAATAAATAATTGAGATGCAAAAAAGATGGTGATTAGTGGAATATGATGCAGATACAGTTAGTATGGTAAGACTACAACAGCAAGGAAAATAATATTTCATAATTTTCAGATTTTCTTTTTAGAGAAAGAAAAGTTTCTAGGCAGTCAAAGAAATATCTACATTTTCAATAGACAACCTAAAATATAAACTTAATTCTTATAGTGTTCCACTTATGAATCTACCAAAAGAAATAAAGGCAATGAATGGGAAAAACAACACTATTAAATAGACTGTTTAGTTTCTGTATCTGAAAATTCCTTTTCAAGTCCTTGTTTATGCCTGTCAGAAATCAGCTCTCTTGGCTGGCAGTTTGGTGTACTAGCATACAGTCCATCTGGTTGGAAACCCTGAAGGGGAGTTACATTTTTGCAGATAAAACAGGCAGTCAAGTTAATAGACTCAGGCAAAATGACATAATGAACTTTCATTTTTAAGGAATGGGCTATGACACAAAGATTTGGAAAGTAGAACACACAGAGGAAAAAAATAAAGGACTGGATTAAATTGCATTTAAGGATGCCTAGTTCGACCTACAAATAAATTAGAATACAAAGAAAACCATTGCAACAGTATTTTAAGAGAGTGTATCTGTGAAATGACAATTTGACCCTAAGAAGTAACCCAAACACCCCTACCTTGTTAGTTCCTTTGTTTAAAAACATAAGAAATATAGCAAGAGGGAGGATTAAGTGATTGCTTAACATTTTTAAGAGGGATGTTGGTTCTATGACTCTACTGAAAGTTGAGTGCTAATATATTCAGAATCATCTGTATCTGTATTTTCATCTGTCATACAGATGTCCAATCATATAGAATTTCTAACTAGCTATGGGATAATTTACTAGGTTTTGTTGTTATATAGAATGTCGTCATCAGTTTCCCTGGCTAATGTATCCAGAAGAAAAACTTTGTGGGTGTAAAATGTAGGCATATCAAATGATTTTAAACATTCTGAAAATTATCTTTCATTTCTACACTTACAAAATTTGAGATCTTGCCTGTACCTTCCTAAAAGGATTCACAAAATCCTAGGTTACAGGACTAAAATGCTCTTTCTCTTTGTGCATTGCTGTAACTCTTTAGAATTTTTTGTTTAAAAACATGAGATATAGCAAGAGGGAGGATAAAGTCATTGCTTAACATTTTCAGGGGAAGATTATGTATTATGTATATTAAGAAAATCATATTCCTATAGGGAAAAATGTTTAGTTTCACTGTTCTTACTAACTTCTGCCAAAATACAAGGATCACAGCACTCTGTAGGGTTGGGATCACACAGTTGTTCTGGACGGAGAATAACAGTTTCAGTTCAATTATTTAAATTTCTAAGATTTATCTAGCATAACAGCAGAAAGTTTGAAATTTTCAGAGTTGAAATTTTGAAATTCACTCAATAGATTTTGAATAGCATGGACTTAGGAGTTAGAACCAGAAGAATTTTAAGATCCCTTCCAACCTAAACCTTTCTATGATTCTATGATTTTGTGACTGGACAAGGAAATTGTATTGAATTGCAAACTACATGATTTGAAACTGAGATTCTATCCTCCTCTCTTCAAGAAGAAAACAATTCTGAAAGAGAAACTTATATACTGATAAATATAAAAATATATTTTTCCCTTAAGTTTCTGAATGGAAGCAACAAAATTAAATTATTTCTGTATACAAAATATTTATTTAAGATCCTTTTGATTTCATAAGAATTTTACAATTCTTTAAAACATTGTTCGCAGTTTTAATCAGTGGTGGTCTAGTCAGTCCCTTTGCTATAATTCACAATAGATTCTGAAAATATTTCCATTTTCCTGTTTTTCACCTTTGCTTCATAAAACACTAAATGCAAGTAGTACTAAAATCACTGGTTATTACCTTTTTGTATAACCACAAGGTGTTTTCCTATAGCACAGTTCCAAAGTTGATACCATGAAGCCAGAGAAGTACAACTGTGCCTCATCTAGAATCTGCTAACCTTCTAAAGTGAGAAAGTTCCCAAACAGTGCAGCACTGACATGTGACTTAATTTTATGATGTGTTTCATGACATATTATTTATCTTAAAGCCTGCAACACAAAGATCTGCAAATTACTGGAATAATTATTTTGGAGTGTATATTTGGAATTATTTTGGTTTTGAGTATGAATGGATTAATGTCCAAAGTTTGTGGTTACAGTTTGTGGTTGAACTGTAAGCAAAATATATCCCACAAACTCAAATCAAGTGACCAATCAAAACACTCATTAAAAAAAAAATTATTTGGGAAGACTAATTTGTGACTTTATTTTAGAAGCATAGTTTTAGAAATTTTATTATAATTGAGGGAATACTATAGCAGATTCTTGGGACTCATTAAAACTACTTTATTTCACCTTTCAGTCTGCAAATCTCTACAGTAACTTGCTGAGGTCCTTCAAATCAGTGTTCAGAAAAAGAATAATTATTGCTTCTGCTTATTCAGCTGCATTCATTTGAGGAGCAGAGTCAAATATTTATGCTGCTCAAACCTTGGTAAAATAGAGTTATTGATGCAGTAATTAAAATTGCATTTAAAATTTTTACTGTTGCTTCTCTATTTATAGCAGAAACCTGTAAAATCTTCATAACATTAACATTTGTTTAAAAAATGAATCTGGGTTCAACAAGCAGAATGCTTGAAGAGTTGTTAGAAAATAAATTACCTGCACTCATCAGCTCTTGTAGAGGTTTTCTGAAATGTCTCCATAGATAAAGTCAGACCTTCATGGGATTGAACTGTGCCCATTAATATGTGCCCAGAACATATTTTAAAAATGCAATGAATTTTTGGATAGTGTCTCTGTTCTATGCAGGGACGCCTTAGGAACTAAATTCAGTGTTGTGGTATTAACAAACCATTTCTGTGTTGTCATCAAAGCTGCAGAAAGGTCTCCAATGCCTGTCTTTTGTCTCTAACACCTTTCAGCAGATGTAGAAGATGGAAAGAAACAAGAGAATAAAAGTAATCACTGTGTGGTGTTTTGTTTTTCATTTTAGATGACAATATTTGCAAAGGTTTAAAGATTTCAGATTTACAGCAACCTACACTGGTTGCTAGTAGCAAATTTTAAGCATATGTGCTTTCTGTATATTATTAGGTCCTAAATCACAAGTGAGATCCTGAGAGCTTGCATTCATGTAGCTATCGTGTTCTTATGTTGTTGTGCTTTGGTTCACAGACCCAATGGCTACTAAGGTACTATTCTTTCAGCACTATTCAATTCTCCCTCATGAATCTTTCAAGCTCCAGGATTTTTCCTGTCTCTTATCTTGGAGATTCTTATGATGATGTTATTGTAAATAAGGTAATTGCCTGAAATAACAAGGAAGAACTCCTAGTCCTATTTTATTACGTAGGATTTATGTATTTTTCAAGAAAAAAAAAATTAAAGACCTCTATGAATGAGAAAGAATTGTGTTTATTGTTATTTTTCAGAGATATGTTTGGGTTTTTTCCAGGATACCTTTTTTTTCTTTTTCAAATGTTATTGATAAAAATAAATAGATACTACAGAACTACATGACTATGTTTGCTGACCTGTAGTACTGAATACACAAAATTTAGAAAATACAGTTGGAATGTCTATATCAAGAACTTAAATCAGTCAATATTTATTTTCTCTGTGCTCTGTAACATATAACTTCCCTTTTTTTCTGTGCAAACAAGCCTGTAATGAAGAGTACTTAAAGCAAAGGAATTTTCTGGATGATAGTATGCAGTATGTTCTGCTTTCATCAGCTGCCAGCGATCAATTTAGTGACATGCTCAGGATCCTCTTAAATTGTTTGAGGAGACCAATCCAAACCTGATGGCAATAATTTTCAGGAAACTCCTTCTAATACTTCTCTGAAATGAATTGATTTTCATATGTACTAGCACTTCTACTAATGATCTTTTTAATTGCTTGATGCATATGCAGGCAATAGGATTAGATTTTACTTAGGCTAAGATGCATGAAAAAGTTTTGCTGTATATTTGCATTCTTTTGAAAATCTACACTTTAAACTTGTTTTTTTTGAATTGTCAACACTACAGTACTACCAATCCTTTAATTATATCACAAATATTTTCCTTATAGATGGTAACAGTGCTTTAGTTTTTTTTGTTTTGTTTTGTTTTGTTTTGTTTTTCATATTTGGATAGTTGTAAAATTGGATGCTTCTAAAGGTAACTTCTGGACTGCACTATGGAATTCCCTGGGAGCAGGCTACCCTCATGTATGGTTACACTCTGAACACAGGAGGAGGCAAAAAATATTTAGGTTCAGTTTATGACCTGTGATAAGTAATGTACACAGATTTTTTAAAAAAGATGTGTCACCAAAAACATAGGAAAAAGTATTAAAAAAATTAAAAAAATAAAGAAAATAGAATAGGATGTTTGTGTTTTTCCAATATTGAATTTTATCCAAATTTTTTTACTCCAGTGCTAAACGAGATCCAGTTTTTCCTATCTGAGTCCCCTGAATTTTTATAGTACATCCTAATTTTGTTTTCAGCAGATTAATCTCTCCAGTATTTTTTTTCTCATTTACAGTTGTTCCAATAATTATACTGTAAATGTAGTTCAAAGAAATGAGAAGTACAGCAATTACTTTTTCTAGGAAACCAAAACAAATTCTTTAAAATACAACCGTTTCAGTCCATTGGAATTTGGCACTGCAGAGTCTCAAACCTAGCGATTGGTTATTTATCCATTCCCTATACTGTGACCATCACCCACCATATGAAATTCTCAATTCCATTTGATATAATGTGTATACCTACATATTATCATTTTGTTATTTTTTTTAAGTCACAAGCATGACATTACATCAAATATTTACCTTTTCACTCCCCACCAGCAGTGTTGATAAATCAGTTTATAAATCCCCAGTATTTTCCCATTTCTTCTATTGGGATTTTCTAGACTGTTTTGCAGGCTCAACACAAGAAGAAGAAATTCAAAGCCTAAGGCCTTTGATACAGGTAAGGATGGCAAGATTAATTTTTCATGCTGGTGCATGTGTATTCAACCATGACTCACAATTAAAAAAAAAAAAATTTAAAAATCCCATTTAAAAATCTACATTAAAAATGTAGAGACATTGAAGCTCACCCACTGACCTTATGCAGATTTATTCAAAATCATATATTCG
Organism: Empidonax traillii; assembly: GCF_003031625.1. Lineage (NCBI taxonomy): Eukaryota > Metazoa > Chordata > Aves > Passeriformes > Tyrannidae > Empidonax > Empidonax traillii. The sequence goes on from NW_020955446.1 coordinate 389,507, forward strand.
TTGAACTGGGGCAACTGTGGATAGCTTTGTAATCATCTCCCTAGACTTGAGTATGAACAGTCATAGTTTCTTTATATTCTTTTCACAGTGAAATCAAAGGCGCTAATCCTGCTTACGTGGGTGAACAACATTAAATATTTGAGTAATCCCTCTGACTTCTCCCAGAAACTTCTAATGAGCCAACAGCTACTTTCATGTATAATCACAGCTTGCTTTTTTAGTAACAATACAGACTCAAAATAAATACAGAGACAAAACATCAGATATTTTGTCCTAGTCACTCAGTAAAAGAAAATTTTCCTAAATTCTTGGATAGATTCTAGGTCTACTTAATCTTTTTAAAGTGTGAATTTTGCTTACTATTCCTTTAGAGAACAGAAATTTTTTAAATTATTATTATTGTTTTGAATAGATCTTTCTTATAAATATTTCTACTCTTTTTAATAGATTTTTCTACAGATTTTTACCCATAGTTTTTCTTTCTGTTTTATTTATATGTACCCATAGAATTACTTGCACAGCTTCATAATGCATGGTCAAAGTACGTCACTAGCAGGTAATGAATTTAAGAATTATTTTTTTTCTTCACAGGTAAATGTATCCATTATCCACTGTTCTGAGAAATGTATCACGTGCTTTTCAAAAAAACCTAAGAACTGTCAATTTGATGAAGTACTGCTCACATCTCATTAATGTTGAGCACAGAAGCAATATTCTGCATCAAAAATGACTGCTAAAATATTTGCAATTGCCAACTGTTCAGAATCCATTTTATATAGATAAAAAACATGTCAAATTTAATTTATCAGATGTCATCTGCTGTCATATTTCTTTTTGGAGCAATGTACTGAAAATTTATCCAAAACCCCTCACTCTTATTCTAGACTGGTATCATATGGGCAAAAAGAATAACATAAATGTTATGTATCCAGGTTTAATAGCTATATAAATGGAGAATCTTCAGGAAGGTTATTTACTTTAAGAGCTGTATGGACTATTTTATCTTAAAGCATTTGTCTTTCCCAAAAGAAGCTTCAAAATTGTGTTAGTTTTAGTTTGCTCATTTTGGATAGTGCTGCCAGGGGCAAAATACATAAAGAATTAATAATATCTCAAGATATAATAATTGCTAGCTTTCCTGGAAAAAAAAAATCAAGCTTAAAAATTCCAAGTAAAGAGAAGACATAAAATACACCCTCATATGAGGATGTGGGGCAATATGAGGCCTGCTAGAGAAGTTGGCTTCTCAATCTTAAACAGGTAACAGAGGAAGAGAGAGACTGGAGCACTCTGAAGGCAAAAATTATTAGCTTAAAAAACAAAACTCAACATGTGGGTGAAGAGTTCTTTTGTGTGGAAGACTTCTAGGAGCCTGGGAAGGACTTAAGTTGCACACCAGAGCCTAGTTGCAGAAGGCAGCAACAAATTTACACCAGCTCCCATAATGTCCTGAGTTACACTGATGTTCTGTGTTTATGAAGCTTCATCTGTAGTACTGTGTCCAAGTACTCAGTACAAACTAGAGCAGTCAAACTGGAACAAGCCCCGTGGAGAGCTACAAGGATGGTTTGAGGCTTAAGAACTTGAATTTTTCAGCCTGAAGAGATGTCTCTGCTCTTGTGTCTCAAACAACCCATCTGATCCCCTCTGCCAAGGGTCCTCAGATTCCCTGCAGCTATGTATCTAAAGTTTTCTATACCAGAGTGGTACAGCTGAGATCCCTAAAGGATGAAGTAAACTCGTATGATTTGGAAATGTCTGTTTCAACAATGTTAAGGAACTCACCTTAGAAAGTAAAATTTAACACTTTTTTTTCTTTTTTTTTTTTTTTTTTTTAAGAAGTGTGTCTGTTTGGGTGTCAATTTCATTGGAACTGAGAGTGGATTAACAAAAATTCTAAATAAAAACCCCATTTTTTCCAGTCAATGCATATGAAAGGTCTTTTATTATTTTGCTCTATTTGATGGATGGTAATACAAAGGAAGAAAGAAAGTCTAAGAAACTTCAAGGGTGTCAATAATTCCCTTTTATTTGTTGGTGTCCTTAGTTATTATTTCTCCAATCCATTTTCCTTTCCTTTTCCATCAATAAGGTTTTTGTTCCAGACTGAGAGCTCACAAGAGGAGAAACCATTAGTTTTCATGAGTGCTCAGTAGAGATATTTAGTTTTCCCAGGTTTCCACATAAGGTTTGAAACTCATTTATTGATTAAATTTCTATAGGATCCTGTCGCTATTCTCAACAGTCTTTTTTGCTGCTGATTCCAAGCTGAAAGGTTATTTTTATTTCATAAAACAAGACATGCGTAAATGTGGATTCCTCCACATCCTATTATTTTAAACTCATTTCAGTGGGATTTCAATTCCCATTCCCTTTTGCTTGGGCTGTTTATTAAAATATTAGGAAGAAGGTTGTAGCAACTAAAACAAATATTAACTCAGTAAGTCTCCTTTTTTTTTTTTTTCACAAGTTAATTTGATAGAGGTCTGCTTGAAATAATAATTTAAAAAAAGTGAACTTTCTTATTTTAAAAATGTCTCTGCTTGTCTATAAACTAGAATTCAAAGGTTTAGCATCCTTCCTTTTTTACTTTAGGTCTGATTGTAGTGTAAAGCTGGTGTATTTCTACAAAAATCCCAGTACTTGCAACTTCAGACCCTCTCCTGTGGTTCAGCATTCATGTTTCACCACGAGGACTTCTCTTTCTGTAACTAGACACAATGTTATCAAAAGATATTTCTCTTCATCTCTGCAATTGACTTCGTCAATATTTGAACTTTATTACTGTTTTTTATTTATTTATTATTATTAGTGGTCATTTGTTTGTAATGTGAGGAAAACTTTTTGACATAGAAAGACTGAAGTCTAAATTGTAAAGCTGATTAAACATTAAAAACAAAGAAACAACCAAATCTCCAAATCTCAGAACAAAACAACCCTCCAAAATGACAATTATACCCTTTCCTTTTGTCAATTAATCACTAAAAAATATGGCCCGGTTTCTGTACCTGTTGCGTGGTCACAGAAAGTATTCAGTAAATAAAAGAAAGTCACATTTATGTGAAATCTCCTAAATACTGAGCACACCAGTGGGTATTGATTCAGCTGGCATTTTGAATTGTAACCAATGCTTATAAACACTGTGTTAGCAATATCTTATATGAGATTGGAAGACACGTTTTCTTTGGCTCAAATCTACAAATAAAATTACCTTCTTGCTACTTTCATTTTTCTAACAAACCTTACCTGAGCCCAGTTTACCTTGAATGAATAAAGAAACACTTAAATATTCCTTTTTGTACTCCTCATAATGGATTTTCGTGTCTTATTTTTTTCCTAAAGTAGTTGAAGAAAATCTCCCATATTCCACATACCATAATTGATTTCCTAACCATAGTGAAACGTTGTTCCATTTACCAGTTCCTTGACTAACATCTACATCTATCAGTCAGGGCAGATGTGGTTCATAAGCCACATTTAGTCCTGATTGCTTTTTTTTTTCTGGATGAGATGTGAGCATACTGTAAGCTCCTGTAAGCCTCTTGGGTTTTCTTCCCTGCATTGCATTTGAGTTTCCTTTCTATGAAATTTAAGGATATGAGCTCAATATAAAAATGGGTCCAACAACCTATGCAAACTAGACTTCCACATATTATTTGAGTCCAAATATCAGCACATAGACACTTGTACCTATCAAAGAATGAAGATTTTTGAAAAAATTGTCTACAGTCTTGAAATTCTGTAATTTCAGATGCCAAGTCAGGTGCCTCAGATGTCTGGATGTACCCTTGTCTCTTTTTCTTCATGTGCTTCTAACCTGAGTCCCTCTGCATCATCCCAGAAGCATGGAGGGGAGTGTGTGATTCCCCTCTTGAGCTCCCATTTCCAGAAAGATGTCTGTGGTGGATCTCAATTATAATGCTCAACTTCATGAATTTTTTAATTCAAACAAAATCTGTTTAGAATTTGACAGGTTTTGGTGTCTCTTCACAGGTATTCTCCACATTAAAACTCATCTAGTTCTTAATTCCTCTGAGCTAACTGATGGAATAAATATATTATACTAAAAAAAAAAAATGTTATTCTTTATATTCAAGATATGTGGCTAACGTGTTTTCGTTCCAGCTAAATTTCTGCCTATGTGAAATGTACTTAACAGCCCTCAGTATTGTGCATCCTCTTTATGATTAATAAACACAACATACTAAGATTCTTCCATTCTATAATATATTCTGCATATTGAAAATAACATTCAGAAAAATACATCCTTCAGGAGAAAATTATTTAAGGTCTCCAAATCAGAAAATCACACTGCATTTTCAGTTGCTGTAAGTCTTTAAAGTGAAAATAAGCAAGAAAAACTAAGCTTCAAGAAAATTCCTGGGTCATGGAGACTCTTAGTAAATATTTTATAAAAGTTGTTACTGTCTAGACAGAAAGCTGATGTAAGGGTTGCATACCAGTAGTCACAATAAAAATCAATATGGCAATTTTGGCATGGAAACATAAAGTTGACTGCAACAAAATCAATAAAATCATGAATCATTGCGTCCTGGTATGGTAATTATGCTTCTAACTTTAACCATTAGTACCTGCATAAGACATAAGTTGAAACAGATCCTTTACAGCTGTCATTAGCAGTTAAGTGCCAACAACTAATTACCAACCTTTCGTGAAAGTGCTAGATATTTTATTAATGCACTGCATTGGTAGATTACATGAGTAGATAAAAAGTCATTCTCTTTTAAATTTTTTTCATAACTTTAAATTTGATAAGGTCTTAATAATGAGTTGCCATATGTTTATAGCTATAAGCAACTTGTACAAAAGGGTTACTATCCATTTTATCTAATGGTTGCCATCCATTTTAGCTTATTCTGTTCTTCAGTTATTTGTCAGCTTCAGACATTTCAATACAAGACATTATCATACAAGAAACTTTTCAAGCAGCCTTTTCCAAAGGCCCCAAATACACCAGTGATAAGGTGGAGACAGATGCAGACAAACAAGTAATTTATAGAAATTTATGTTCCCATCTCTATAGTTAATATTCGAGTAAAATGTTCTAAGGGAAAAAAAAATCTCTGGAAATCCTTACTAATATAAAACTTGCACTGGTGCTGTATAATGTATTCACTCAGCTGTCAAAAGAGGTATCTCATAATCTCACCATTTGTTACTTTGAATATGCCACAGTTCAAAAGTCTCTTTTCCCCATGGTTTTCCTGGTGTTTAGCCAGAATTCAGTGTATGAAAAAAAAAAATATTTTATGCATTATCATAAGTATAATCACATATGTTTAAAAACATCATCATTGACAGGTAACAGTTGCCTGTTTTCCTCTATTTAAAGAACACTGTGTTTGGTCTATTTCTACTCATGCTCTACCTTCCAGAGACTACTGTATGGTGCAAGTGGCTGAGCTGAAAAAGCACAAAAGATCAGCTCTAAGGAGCAGATGATGAAATATTTGGAGACAGCTAGGTAAAGCACAGGCAGTAGTACAGCAAGACATTACCTAGAAGTTATCCTGGCCCACAAACTGCATAGAGGTCAAGCAGTGGCAACATTCTATTCTTTCAAGAGAAATCAGTGGCACTATGTTTGGTTTAAATAAATGTTTTATAAGGAATAGAGAACATTCTGCTAGATGTTGGTAAAGCTTCATCCAGGAGAGGAATCCCAAAAAAAGTATGTCCCCCCAAAAAAAGAACTGGAAGGATCTCTGAGGTTAATACTAAGCAGAGGTATGTGAAATTCTTCTTATCATTAAGATTATAAAACATGATGTGTGAAGAAAAACTGAAGAAACTGGAAAACTCAACTCTGAAGGAGATGAAGCAGTGACAGGAAAGCAGTCTCCCAGCATGTTACTTTTATTATTAAATCAAAATAATAATCACTTGTCCTCTATGTCCACTAGGAACAAGGAAATTTCTAATTTGCAAATTAGAAGAGGCTTTCTGGCCATAAAAATAATGAAATGTTCTTTCAAAATAACACTTCATGTTTTTAACAATATTTACAAAATCTATCATGGAGGACAAGGACACACTTGATTGGACTTTGTAAGTAAAGAAAATGAAAAAAAGAAGGATCTAAAATAATAAGCCATGTCAAATTTGTGACTGGGGGCATACTTGTAGACTCTGAAAAATACACAGGATCTACGGCTACAGAACACTAAGCATCTATATGATGGAATACATCAGAAATGGTATTGGCACAAGAAATTTTTATAAAAATTCTTGTAATTGAGAGAGTCTGACACAAAGGGCTAGGCGTATCTGCAAAAAAATATATTATTGATTAGTTTGCTTATTATATTGTAGTGAAATAAAAGTCTATAAATATCTTATATGTTGTTCCAAATCACCAACATCTGTATGTCTTGTTTGCTGTGACAAACCCCAAACAAATCTGTTAGTTGGTGTGATAAGCATATACACAAAAAAATATAACGAACAGTCCTTTTTGTTGATATAGTTAAACTGAGGGGTGTCCAACAAATTCTTGAAGCTCTTGAAGTAAATAAAATACTAATACTATGAAGACATTATCTTTCAAGTAGGTATTTGCAAAGAGTAATCTTTTTCTATACCTGTAATTATCTTACTCTAAACTGATTGTTGTTGACATATGTAATTAATGCTTACAAAAGGACAAACCAGGAATTAAGGCAGGCAGCCATTATTTGAAGTGTAATATCTGTCAGATTAAAGTTGCTGTAATGAATGTTCATTGTGTATTAAAACAGCATGACAACTACAAGAAGAGCCCTTGAAAAGCTGGTTCAATGAAAAAAAAATTATTTATATCTAATAAAAATCAGACTGAAGAGGCTAAACTCCACAAGTTATTTTTTAGTTCTCATCTAAGAATTAATTGGACACTGTGTATGAGCATCTCTTTCCCAACATACTCTTCTCTATTTGTTTACACTGTGCTGCACCAGGACATGACCAATATCTACTGAAGTTGATACTGAGCCCCCTCAAGAGTTGAAGCAAATTTTGCAATTTGTTTTTTAGTTGTTATTAGTAGCTCTAGCTAGACAGTAGGATTAAGCAATTGCATCGTGAATGCAGAGTGCTTGGCTAATCTTCCATTTTAAGGGCAGAGAAACACAATCACAAAATGAATGGGCTGTCTGGATGAGAGCCACCAGGAGTGCAGTCAGCAGAACTGAGCAGTAACTGGGGGAAAGGTAATTCCAGCAATGAGAGATTGCAACCACTGACTCACTGACCACCTACTCAAAACGGTCTCCAGACTCAAACGGAGGGAAGATCTGCATGTGTGACTAATTAGCACGAGGAACAAGAGATACAACTAGCAAATGGGGGTTGAACGCTAATCAATAAAAGAGTTATGAAATCTGTAAGCATTTTGTTTGTTATAATGTATAAATAGTGTAAAGTATTGATGATTAGGGAGCCAGCTTTTGTGGGCTACCACCGAGCTCCCTACTTTTCACCTCAATTTGTGAATTGGCACTGCATCAGGCAATGAGCCCATGTTCAGGACAACAAAATCAGTCAAAGGTCTTTTTTTACAGGATTTATATTGACACTCCTAGTACACTCCTCCTAGTCGAATAGAAAATTATGATGTGCTTATTATGTGATTTTTGCTCGTTTCATTCATATTCTACCTCTTATTTCCAGGGCTTTTCTTTTGGCTGGGATTCTTAGAAGCTCAAAGAAGATACTTTAAACAGACAAGAAGTTCATTCATATCACTATTCTTCTGTGCTTCTAAATAATAATAATAGGAGAAAAAACTAACAAAGAGATATATGGATTTTCCCTTAAAATTACATATATGCAATAGAACTTGCAGCCAAGAGGAAAAGTGAAAATCACCTCATAGTGTGTATCTTTAAAGGAGGAAAGAAAACCAATGAAAAGGATGAACATACTGTGTTAATGATTGATAAGCACTTCTGACTATTAGCAGCAAACATAATCACAACAATAATTGATTTAATGAAAACTGTTTCAGATCATTGATATATACAAACAGTACATAAAATTGCACATACTGCTAACATCTACCCTCTCTGTCCAAAGGCACAGGGGTTTTTTGCAGGCTCATGCCTGGGGACACAGACCTACCTTGAGTTAGGTTGCAGGTGTCTCCAAGCCCAGACCTGGCTCCTGATATGCTGATTTTTTGCTTTCCTGGATAGACCTTGCCCCTGTAAGTTGTCTTGTCTCTCCTCCTGAAGGGGCCCATGCTATATCTACTCTTAACTCCCAGCTCATCCTCCCCCATGGATCAACTGGCCTCTTGGGGCTTCCTGACACATGGACTTTTAAAAATTTTAAAAAGGCACATGGTGCCTTTAAAAAACTGTAAAGATCAGATTAGTATTGTTTGCCATCCCCTTACACCCATATCAGTGAACTTTCTACACAAATACTGCTGTGCATCTTAGCTTCTTTTAAAGTCCACAGAGATGTGGCTTCACAAGCAAACAAGTTTTCAGATGTGAATAGAATGGAAGCAAGCTGAAATAGCTGCTGCATGATGGTTGTGTCACAGCAGTCCCAGGTGAGTACTCCCTGAACTTTTTTAGAAACTGGGAGCTTCACAGCTCACAGCTGGTTTATCATAGCATGGAGATAGGGTTCTTCATGATACTTTAAAATCAGAGAACAGAGAATTGTAGAGATTGGAAGGGACCTCTTGAGATCATCTAGTACACTCGCTCAAAGAGGGTCACCCTGTTTGCCCAGGTCCACGTCCTGATGGCTTTTAAATACATGCAAGGAAACTTCACAACCTCTCTGGGCAACCAGTGACAGTTTTTAATGAACTTCAAAGCATAAAAGGCTTTTCCTTGTGGTCAGATGGAATTTCACAAATTTTCAGTTTGTGCCCACTTCTCTTATCCTGTCCGTGGACACCTCTCAGAAGAGTCTGGCATGAATGGAGCATGCAGCCTGTCACAAAGGTAATAAGAATGGGAGAATTTCTTTGAAAGAAGCCCAGGCAGAAGTGTCAGCAGCAATACAGCTGTTCATTTGCATAAGCAGAGACTAAGAAAATAAATTTTTTTATCTTTAAATTGATTGTTCTTATGTTGCTGCTTAAAAAAAAAGAAACGCCCCTGCCTCCCCCACCTTAAAAAAAAAAAACAACAAACAAAAAATCAAACCAAAACCACCAAAAAACCCAAATCCTAAACCAAAATCCAAAACCTCCAACATAATGTCAAGAAGTTTGGATATTAGTTGGACTCCAATGAAAAATTTTTTTCATAAAATCAGTGAGCATAATACACAGAAAAATAGTCCTCTGAACACTAAAAAAAGATAAGATGTATGAATTAGTTTGGCAGGTTTATAGTTTTGAGTGTCATTATCAGTGTTGGAACTTGATTTATCAAACAACTGTCTATAAGGCAACACTACAAATACAGTACCCAACAGAAGCATTTCTTTAAGCTACTTACCTACTGTGAAACTAAAAATCTCCAAATGATAACTATTAAAGGAGAAAGATTAATTATATCAGGCTCCTTTATTCACGCTGTTTTTTCTTCACCACTTAAGACTGTGCTAATTTATTATGTAGCACTGATCTGATACAGGATCTTTGATGCTACTGCAAGCTCCATGCTGTTCCTTCTTAATAGACCTTGGAAGCATCTCCATGGGTATTCAGCTGAGCTTTCTCAGCATAACGGAGGACAGGGCTTTAACAGCCAAAAATCAGTTTTTCTCTGCAGCATCATATTTTTAGCACAGCTCAGTGCATGGTAACTGGGCTAAAGTTAATGCTGTTTAAGCAGCATTAATGGTGTGCTGTGGAGTCCTCTGAGCAGCAGCTGCTGAACAGCACTGAGGTTGGACTGGAATAGCCTCAGGATCACCTTTATACAGGTGCTAATTCTGCTGTTCCTGCATTTCTTGTTGAGCACACTGGAGAGGGGAATGAGATTTTTCTTTTTATTTTGACACTTCAGTGTTCTCGTCTCACCTGGCAAGCAACATATGGAATTGCATTAAATGTAGATAATTAAAAGCTGTTTGACTGTTTGAGCAGTTTTTATTTTTCTCTTTCCAAACATACAGAAACAAACATTTATATTCATGACTCTAGAAACATTTATGGTTTCAAACAAGACAAGTTGGAAAGTTTAATCCTTTCATGGAATTCAGTTTTGAAAACAAGATCTTCCAAACATATCCACTGCAGTAGCTAAAAGTACAACAGGGTCCTGTTCTCAGTAAACTTTGGGGAGTTTTCCCCCTGAGATTTATTTCTTAACTAGGAAATTGCATTTTTGATGCATGTGTATAAAAGAAAAAGCAGCTAATATACTCCATTAGATAATATATATAACTAAAAAGGATTAAACATATGCATCCATTATCAGAGACAGGAATCCTAGGTTAGATTTGAAATTTAACTATGCAACACTAGAAGACATTTTCTACACCATGGGCTTGCCATGTTGTCAATCCACGAATCCTGACATTTCTAAGGATACAAAATATCATCTTTGAAATGCTCTTGGTAAATGGAGGGAGGCAATGTTACCCTGCTACTGCCTGAACCACTGGAGTCTCCAGGAACTGTTTGTTCTTGGCTGTTCCTGACATTTTTTTTAAGCACTCCTGCTATTGTCACTTCTGTGTGATTGCTGAATGGCAATAGGGAGAGCAGAAAGTCATTCACTTCTGAAATCTTTATCCATGCAATATAATGTAGCTCTTTTAAGGCTCAGAAAAAAACAAACAAAACAAAACAAAACAAACAAAAACAAACATACAAACAAACAAAAGATTGTAACATTGTCTTCATATTAAAGAAGGATTAGATGAAGAAATTAAACCACTAGAGTTATTCACTGGAAGCATCTTCACTTCTGTTGCTGTAGGTAAATGGAAATAGAAAAATATTTTTATTCTAAGTGCTGCAGAATTCAGTCTAGTAAATTTTTTATATGAAATCTAATTTCAAATAATGAAATAAACCCTAGATTTTTTTAATTATAAAATTGTGCATATGTGGGAATTATGCATCCTGGCTTATGCATCCTATTTTAATAGGAATAGTTCAAAAAATGTTGAATGTTGGCCACGTAAACATAAAGTTAGAATGAAATCTGAATCCTTACTTGTTTTGGTAGCGAAAATACTTCAGGAAAAAGTCAAACGCTGCACAAAAAACATCACTACTCAAGGAGTTTCAAAAGTGTGAATTTGATTGCTATTGCCTTCTGACTGATTCCAGAATATTAGGCAAAATACTAGTGAGTCATAATTAGAAGGCAGCACATCTTTCAAGCACTAGACTCAGGCATGCTGTCTTCCAAGTTTGTTATTTTTTTGAATGGTGATTAATGCAGGAATCAATATTTTAGTAGCGATGCACTATTTACTAATTAATGCAGAGATGTTCTTACACATTGTATTAGGAAAAAAAATCATATATTTGTGGAAGTTAATCATAGGCTGATATATTTGTTGAGAGTAAACATGATGTACAAATTTTCTGACTACAGTTAATCTTATTTCCAAGTCTCTTCCATGAAAAATTATTTTCAGTAAAGATTTTCAGAAATTATTTCTTTTTCTCTATTTTCCCTGCACTTTTCTTCTCCACTGACTTTTATTAATATGCTGTCTTGGTTTAGTAACCTTTGAGCTTCAATTTGAGATTGATTACTAAGCAAATCTTCACATCCCTCTTGCCTACAAATACAATAGAAGCCTTGAACACCAATGCTCTGTTCTCATATTAAACAGCTGCGAGTACCACGGCAGAGCAGTTTCTCAGATAATAAAGACATACTCTTGAGTACTGGACTCTTTAGCCTGTATTGGGGAAAGAGTTAGAAAATGTGTTAAGAGTTGGACAGAGCCCTGTTAATGTGCTGTGTTTTTCTGATCATCTTTCAAAAAGAGTTGTAAAAAGTACATTGAACACCTGATAAAACTGTCTGTGGTCACTGGAAGGCATGAATTCAAGGCGAGGTTGGATGGGGTTCTGAGAACCTGGTCTAGCTGAAGGTGTCCCTCTACACAGCAGGGGTGTTGGAGCCAGATGATCTACAAGGTCCCCTTCCAACCCAAACCATTCTATGATCTTACGATTAATTACATGTAAACAGTGGTAAAACTTCTTTCCTATATTAACATTAAATACTTCATTAAGACCTGAGAAAAACTGTTTTCTGAATGGGTCTATGGTTCATATTCATCAGGATGACAAAATTGGAAAATCAAGGGGTTTTTTTTTTTAGATTTTAACAGTGTAGGAAATAGTAATACCTAATTATAAATATGGCATGCCGACCATTAGGTTGATGCTTAGATAGACAAACTACTTTTACGCATGGTGTTAGTATTATTATGGGTAGAGATGTGTGCTGCCTTTTACACCAAGCCTTTTGTTTTATAAAGCAGGTTCAATAAGGCCAAAGAATTTGCATTAAGTATGATGAACAATTTATTAAGGAATAGAGTCTCTCAGAAAACCTATAAATGCAATATCAAGATTTTGAAAAAAAAAAAAAAGATTAGATTTTTTTTAGTTTAAAACTGTTTTTATTCTGAGTTTTTACTGAATTTTTATTCAAGATAAACAATACCACTTACAAAGAGTCAATTAAAGACAAATAATTTTGCTTTTCTCATAACAAAACACTGTGTCAGTTTAAGCTCAGTTTTTAGATACCACCCTCCACAGTTCATTATTTAACCAGCTTCACTAGTGATGTATAATGTTTGCTACTAAGAATGTTGACATTTGCTTGATTTTATTCCAGTGAGAGAAATCCCTAGAGCTTGTTGTTGTGAGCAAAAACCTTTTTATTCTGACTGTTGGAGGCTACATTTAGTAAAGAATAGTGTAGAAGGAAAAGGAAAAAAAGATCTCTGCTCTATTATTTGGGATGCCAAGAAGTCTTCTTTTCAGTAATCTTTTTGGAGGATGAGTCAGCATAACAGCTTCCCCCAAATTAATTTCATATTGCTACACCAATGTTGTACAATGACTCGAACTAGTTCAGTTCAGTGGGGTTAATTTATTTCTCCAAATCACACAGCTGCTCCACCATTTTGTGCTCAGAGTAAGACTCAGCAAGAGCTGCTTAAACACTTGAATTTGTCCCTGATTAGCTATCTTGGAAACTAATTAAGTAATCAATAAACAGAACAAGTACAAGTCAATGGCATCTCTGATAAGCATGCATGATCTTAAACGTAAAGCAAAATAGTTGTCAGCAATTACAAGGAAAGCTACACCATCCTAAGGTTCATTAAGATACACTTGTACAGCTATTAAATGTCCATCTACTAATAGATTTCGTACAATACATGAGACAAGGGTGGAGGATTGTCTTTAGCTTCACTGGCATATAGAGTAAGTTTTACTTAATCATCTATAAGAAATACCAGGTATTTCCACATTTTTATAAATATATATATATAAAGTATAAAAAACCACCCCTTTTTCTTCAGAATAGTTGAACATTCATGTTCAACTAATGTCAGTGGCTCTCAAGGCATGTATTTGATGTATTTAATATGTTGCTATGGCACCATTATATCTCTTTACATTGCAAAAATTATATGCCTGAATATGAAACAGAACCTGACTGGTTTCAATCTTTGAATAAGTCCTGAGACATGAGTTTGATGATGAGATTTTAAATTATCTGCTTATCTGAAAACATGTACAGTTGCTATTTTAAGCTAAGTAAAAATGCAGAATTTGTCACAGCACTTAATCTTATCAAGGATATTATATGTAATTACAGGGCAAAACAAGGAAAAAGCAATCCTATCCTAATTGCAGCCCTGTTACTAAAATAAAGACAATGATCTTGCTGTACTTTGCCATTCCTCCTGCAGGATCTCACGGTGCTTTCATGAGTCACTGTAGCTGTTGCTTCTTGAGCTCTGGGATTGCTGATTACAGTATCATCGTGCACATATGCATTATCCTTTCTACTGACACTCACCTTATCACGTGATAAGACTTAGGTTCTATTTCAACATGACTGTCTTTAAAAAAGAGTTAAGGATGTTGTAATCACTTGCCTTTACAGTTAAGGTATATGTGGAAGGGTTGAATGCTATTCTAAATCTGCTCCAGCTTCAGTGTTGTCAGAAGACCCATCAAGTAATTTGAGCTTTTAAAATTCTAATCCTTCCTCTTTATAAATAAAAAATGCAATTCGTATATCTGCATCTTGAAGTCGATGGGGTTTTGCAGGTGCCTAAAACTGTGACAGCACTAAACTGTTTAAAGGAAGAGTGCCCTATGTTTGTGTTTAAATGTGTTTCACAGCATACAAGAAAGGTACCTTAAGACGGAGGTATCATTAACACAAGAAACCTAGCATGTTGTTTTCCCGGATGATTAGCTTCCGAAATTCTGGTCTAGATTTTATGTGTAATACTTTCTTGTATTTTGTACAGAAGTTAAATTGCTGATTAAAAATGGGACACTTCTTTAACAGAGTTAAGACATACATAAGGGTGACAATTCCGCAAGGTAGAGAAGGATGTGATGGATTTAGCAACATGTTCCAGGTTAGCCACAAGTTTAATATCTAGGACAATAGGCAAAACCAGGTCTTCCTTTTTGAAATAGAAGAGGCAATTGTCAGGAGGCAGAATGTAATTTTCCACACTGGAATTTGGCCAGCACAGTGGGTGCTTTAAAATGCAACTCTTCCAAAAAATATCTTTTGCTCTTTAATGACTACAAGCAGCTAGAAGGTTGGGTTCATGTCTTCTCTAAAATGTGGCAGCAAGATCATATGAGCTCTCACTCAAAACTGAAGGTTTCACATTACCCAGATGTCCTTTTAAGTAATCATCTTTAATTAGAAAAAATACATACAACTACAGAAATTAATAATAACAATAATAATACATGTCATATTACCAAATATTCATCCTTAAAACCAGTAATTTTGCCAAAGCAATTTCATGGTTTATTTTCTATCATTTATGTACAATTATGACTTATAAAAACTCCTCTTTTTGTTATTGGTAGGTTATTACCCTTCAATATTGTCAAGACATATCAAAATGCAAAATTATTATTTCATCATTTGACTTTCAGAACATCAGCTGCAACTGTCAATATTGTCAGCTGAATGGTGATATTAAACTTTTTAAAATATTTCACATTTGCCTTTTTCTTAATCTAGTGAAATATAAACAATCAACTTAAAAAAAAACAAAACCAAACAAACCCAAAGCAGAGAAATTCAATCCATGACCACTTGAAAGGTGGTTGCTATTGATCTCATCTTTCTTAACCTCCTCTTTCATGTTTTAATGTTCTTCCTTTTCTTATTCCAGTCTCTTCTGTTACTTGACTGTCTTCACAGTTTTCTTATTCTTCACTCCTGCTTCTTCTTCCCCACATCTCTGCATGACATGAGCTTAAGCACTATCCTACAATTTCCTGTGCTATTTGATTATTAGCACACTCCCTGACATGGCTTTGGTCTTGGCAAACTAGCACTTTCCCAACAATGCCAAACAGGGTTTGGGAGATAATACAGTGAAAGAACCAATCAGCGTGGATGAGACCTGTTTGAGCACAAAACTCAGATCTGCTTAGACCAGGAGAAAGTCTGGTCCTAGAGATGCAAACCCTCCTATACTGTTTACCTATTGGGCTAGAGAGAACTTGGCAGAACTGACAAATCTTCAGGCTACCACAGAGTACAAGAGCAGACTTTGCTTCCCACCAGACAACTGAATGACAGGGTGTTGACTTGGCTCAACAGGACAGACTGTGCAAACAAGCACATTGTTTCACTCTGAACAATATTAAGATGCAAAATGTTGATGGCTTTGAAACTCCTTTCAGGGATGTAACTCTGTTTCTGTTAAAAAACTGCTCTTTCTCCCCTAACACCCTTCTCCCATAAGATCCTTACAAAGTAGCATCACACTTGTAGCCATTAGGAAGGAATGGCCAGGATTACATTTTCTTTGCAGCCAGGGAAAGATTTTAAGTCACATCTCTGTTTTCACAGGAGTGCTTTAGTGATAATCTATAGCTTGTTCCAGAAGTGGAAAGGTGATGGAAAAGATTTCTTTCCCATTATGGATTCACTTTCCACGCTATAATTAAAGATTTTTTGTGCCGGGAAGAACAAAAAAGGACAATAATTGCAGTATGCTGGTTAGGACTTCACCTTCAGAATGAAAAACAACAGTCATAAGTTGTAACACAAATCCAAGTCTGTCTCAAACAGTCCTTTAAACTAGAACAATAATTCAGATTTGCCCCCCCTTGCAAGTCCCTAAGCACAGAGCTAAAAAGTGTCATGGTCACAGGGAATGATATTCCTTCTATATCTGGGTGCCTTCTTTTTGAATTGCAAGCACATTTTTATCATGTGTATTCACCGTACAATCTGTTATTAATTTTAATTATTTTCAGCATTAAAGGCCCATGACACTATTAGCTGACCATTAAAAGTCATCTATAGCTCATTATCAATGATTAATCACCTGCTGTCTTATAATTAATGTTTATTAGGGGAACAGCAGTTTAATAGCTGTTCCATATTTTCTGTGCTAATCAAGAAAATTTAAAAGACAGTTATAGTGAACTATCAAAAATTTCCAATGGCATTTTTTTGACATTGACTTTAATGTCTGAGGAAGTAAACTGTCACTGAGAGGTAAACTCACTAGCTAAAAATGTGTAAAAAGAAATGACACTAGAGACTTATTTTACCATAATAGTCACTGAAGGTTTAATGGACTATTTTATTTTGCTGAGACTGCTTAAATTTCCAGGTATTTTCAGATATGAGTCTGGCCATGCCAGGACTAGCTTGCCATACTTGGCTAATAGGCCTGTGACCATTTTTCAGTATTGTGCATTCTCTTTTTTACACATCTTCCTGGAAGAAGCCACTCTGATAGTGACAGTCTCAGTTAAAAAGAGTGCTCTTTCTCTCATATATTTTTCTATTTTTCTTAGAACCACTTAGTTATTCCTTTTTTTAACATGGAAAAATATTTATTTCTTCAAATTTATGCTTTTGGTTGTGTTGTAGATGAAAGGATGAAATAACCGCTGAAGTTATGGAATTTAATAACACTTCAGTATTTGTTTATACAAGATAAGCTCAGTATTGGACAGTATAGGTCATTTTGAAAACATACTGATTTTAAAAATCAGCAGTTTTTCAGTAAAGGTATGAATCTTGTGAGGTAAAATGGGCCATGATAGGTAAAGTGATCTCATCTGCTGTGGTGTCATCTCCATTGGCTGTTTTGAATCTCTGGGATTTCAGTATGCCACCGCTATGGTAGCAGATGTTTAACTTTGGAGAACTTCTGATACAGTGCAGTATCTCGAACTTGCAAATTATTATGAAAATATTCTATGTTTGAAACTATGAGGAAAGCAAATAACAAATTTCAGTCTTAACCTGTTTGATCTTCACTATTAAAACATACAAGTAACTAACCCAGTTGATACATAATATAACTGATTTTGTCACCTGAATATCAATTCCCCACCTACTTGTCCTCACACTGAGGTGAAAATGGCTGACCCCAACTTTCCCAAAGTACACCCAACTTCCTGCAGGTCACAAGAGAAAACAAGTACCATCCCTTGCAGGTGTCTACTCTAGCACTGTGGGAGCAGTTATGTTTTGTCTTCCATTTCTTCTTTGAGTATTTCCAGAAACCCAATGCTTTAATTATCCAGTTCCCAGATTTTTTTCTGGGCCATTCTAAATGCATTTGGTCTACAGCCCAGACTAAAATACATGGGATTTGTTTTCTTTTCTTCATTTTTTTTCTTTACATGTGCTCTTCCACCTGCGCACAACATTTCTCTCCCTTCACAGCCTCCAGTTTATCTGATAAATGAAACAATGCCTATGACACTGACCTCGTATCATAGGTTCTGTCTCCCTATCACCAATTTTGCAGCCCTTCTCTACCTTTTTCCCACTTGAAATCACATTTCCTAAGCAAAGATATTTAAGATGAGTCCTTTCTGGTCACTATAGTTATACTCTCCTCTGTTGAAAACACTTCTGATAAGTTCGGTTACATACTTGCCTTTCCCATGCCGGCAAAATATTTGTGTCTGATATTATTTCTGGGATTATCATGAGGTTTCCCCTCTTTCTCAGTGATCTATTACTGATAAATACTTCTTTATAATTAGAGGTTTCACTAAGTAACCACACATTGCTGGCCTTGCCTTTTTACACTATGATACTTCGGGTAATTTCTATTACTACAGTCTTCTATGCCATTCATTTCATTTATGATGTATTCCTTTGAGTTGAAATGATAAAGGATAGCATTATGCTATTAGCAGTCTCTATCAGATCTCAGCTTTTGTACAAGGGTTGTGGACTGGAACATTAATTAAAGCTGATTCTGGAGAACTCCCTGTGGGCTGCTCCCTGGCACAGCATTTTCCTTTCCTGCACTGTTTTACCACTGTCCCGTTCATTTTACCTTGGAAATCCTAGTCCCTTCTTCTCTCACTAATATTTTTCATGTGACACTGCTAACTTTGAGCAAGCCATTTTAAGCAAGCACTTAAATGACTTGAAATATGATCAACTTAATACTGTTGCCATATGCACACTTTGAAAGGAGTTCACTCCTTTGGAGCAGAGCCCAAACTGCCACATGATAATGACAGAATTTCCATTGTTTCAGCAGTTTTGTGGATAAGTCTGTAGGGATCTGTGTTGCAGATTCTACTAACCATCCTGCTCAAGAACTCTTAGCTGCCAAACATATACTTAACTACAGTCTGCTTTAATGGATTTTCCTTGGTTAAAAGCTCCTTAAGTAAAAGCATTCACTGTCAGAATTCCTTTAGGTCAAAGAAAGGATAAATACTACTTCTTAACAAATATTAGCTTCTGATTAGTTATTATCTGTATTTTGACAGATATACAGCTTAAATAGCAACAGTATTGTGCTGCATACCAAGAAACTTTGCACAAATATGTGCAAAAAAAACCCCAAAACAAACAATTTTTTTTTTCAAAAACTCTTATGCTTCCATAAGAGTGTTTAATAACAGAAGTAATTAAAAACTATGCAGAACTATCAATTTGTATGAGGCCATAAATATACAAATAGGCCTGAATTGCATTATTTTGCCTATGGTATTTATCGTGTTTGAGTTTCATTTACCTCTAAACAAAAAGGAATTATTAGCCCCAGTAGAAAGGAGATTTTGCTTAATCTGGAGCATAAAGGGAGTTCTAATGGTTTAATAGAAAATATGCATTTATTCGGGAGCTACTGCTACTCCCAAGTCAGTGTTAAGAAAAGTTTTACTCCATGAGTGAGCCCCAGGAAAGCTCTGTGCTGACACACAACCAGAAAGCTGAAGGGAAACTTTGACCCTCCTCTTTTTAATTAGAAAAAGAGTTTGAATTTACCTACCCAGGTATATTTATGAGACCAGTAAGGTACACCATAATGGCTTCTAAAGTTAAAATAACATGGATTAAGGCCATAATACATTTATTGTACAAATTGCATTTGATACTTTATAGCAGGGAGGATGAGAGAACACTGTATTATGTAGCAAGGAAAAAAATCATATTTACATAATCCTTTAGCTGTTCCTAGTCATCTGTGATTATCAGTCAAGCCATTACTGTAACAGTTTTAAGGAGGAATAAATAAAGATCATGTCTTTCAATGTAAAAAATAGGTAAACTGAGGCAGAGAAATGCTGTGACCTCTGACTTTTATAGACACAAGTCTCATGCTATCTGAGTATCCCAGTTAGGACCCCTGTGCACATTAAAGCATAATTTTCTTTACCCATTTCTATATTAGAATAACAGTTAAAGCATTTTTCCTTGCTTTTTTTTGCTAAAAGTAATGGCAAGATGAGGAGTAGAATAAACCCTTTGCCAGTTTCTGCGCTCTGCTGCTCCTGTGGGCCAGTGGGCTGCTTGCAATGCACACAGTTCTGTTACTATCCTGAGATTTTAGGCATAGAAAGTCAGAGTTGGCTAAAATTTTCCTTGAGGATTTCTCCTGCGCTGACGCACCCTTCTTGTCCACTTTGACCAGCTCTTGAAGATGGTTATTGATAAGTTAGGCTCTACACCTTTTCAAGGTGATAATTTCAGAATCATTTTCATTTCATGACAGAAATACAAACAATTCCCAGTGCTTCAAACCACCTGATGGTAACTCTCCGTGGTAAAATACTGCTCTCCTTGCTTATAGAAGAGAACTCTTATTTCGGGAATGAAAATTCCAAAAATTGCCAAGGGTTAGTAAAAAATAAAAAAATAAATAATTAAAAAAAAATTCATCACTTGTTCATTTCTCTATCCATGTAATTATATCCAGGACCAATTCTGTGTTGAATAAAAAGCCCACAATCAAAATTCTACCCTTCTCATTAATTGTTGTATCAGTCCATTCTTTATTATGAAGTGGATTGAATATATTCTCCATCAAAGGTTTACAGAACTGAATGAATTCATGTGTGTAGAATTACTTTTTCATCCTCAACATGTAACTGCCAGTTGTATTCTCTGACACAGGTTTCTGGTATTTCTTTTTCAGATAAAATAAAAATTTAACACTAGATATAATAAATCAAAACTCACAGAATCACAGAATCATAGAATATGCTGAGTTGGAAGGGAACCACAGGGACCATTGACTCCAACTCCTGGCCCTGCACAGGATGATCCCAAGACTCACACCATGTGACCGAGAGTGTTGTCCAAATGCCTCTTGAGCTCTGTCAGGCTTGGTGCTGTGACCACTTCCCCGGGGAGCCTGTTCAAGTGCCCAACTACCCTCTCGGTGAAGAACCATTTTCTAATATCCAACCTAAACTTCCTCTGACACAACTTCAGGCCATTCCCTCGGGTTCTGTCACTGGTCACCACAGAGAAAGATCCACATCTGCCCCTCCTCTTCCCCTCACAAGGAAGTTGTAGACTGTGATGAGGTCTCCCCTCAGTCTCCTCTTCTCCAGGTTGAACAGAGCAAATGACCTCAGACACTCCTCATGCGGCTTCCCCTCAAGGCCCTTTCCCATCTCCATTGCCCTCCTTTGGACACTTTCTTACAGTTTAATATTTCTTATATTTTGGTGCCCAAAACTGCACACAATATTCAGGGTGAGGTTGCCCCAGTGCAGAGTAGATCAGGACAATCCCCTCCCTTGACTGGCTGGTGATGCTTTTCCTGATGCCCCCCAGGACAGAGTTGGCCCTTCTGGCTGCCAGGACACTGCTGACTCATATTCAAATCCCTATCAGTCAAGACCCTTGGACCCTTTCCACAGTACTACAGCACTTCCTTCCAACATCTCATTCGCCACTCAGTATGTACATCCAGAGCTGCCCAATGCAAGGTGCAGAATCCAGCACTTTCTCTTGCTAACTTCATACGGTTGATGATTGCAGTTCAGCACGCCTATTGTGCCATCTAACTGAGTCTTTTTTTAGAAGATATTGAAGATTTTGTATATCTATATATTTGTGGCCTATAAAAATCAATAATGTTAGACAGGAGACTGGTGCCACCTGAGCAGCTCCTGCAACATATTGGAAAGAAAAGCTACTGCATAAATCTATTAATGTTGTCCAACATGGTGTCACTGATAAGGGATTTTATCAGAAAGCGTTAACTTATCTTTTTTACAGGTATTTTTCTGAACTATTTCATATTTCTAAATTTAAGCCTTTTTAAATTATATGGGTTTTAACCTCTTTTGTTATGGTGTAAGGATTTTTTTTGTTTTCTGTGGGTTTTGTTTTTGTTTTGGTTTTTGTTTTGGTTTGGGTTTTGTGTGTTTTTTTTTGTTTGTTTTGGGGTTTTTTTGTTTGTTTGTTTGTTTTGTTTTGGTTTGTTGTTGGTTTTTTTTCCAATCATAAGAGCAAGAGAAGGAAAGAATGGGATGGTGGTTAATGGCAGTAAAAAAACAGCCAGTTCTATTCAATAAGAAAAGTTATTCCAAAGTAAAATACCAAATCAGAATGACTTAGCAAGAGGAAAAACTTGGTTACTTCTATTGCAGTATTAAGAGGCACAGTAGCATTCAAAGCAAAAGCAGCTGCAGAACAGATGGTAGCCCTGGTACATCCACACATGAAACTTCCTCAACCTGCTTTTGCATGTCCATGTTGTCCTGCAAATTTATGATCTTTGTAGCCATCATGAGAATATGATTGCTGTATATTGCATAACTGAGCATCAAAATCCCATATTTGACCCAACTCTTATTTTTTGAATGAAATAATCTTTTGGAAATTTATGACTCACCCTGAAAAATGATCCATTGAAATAATAACATTAAAAAGGAATCTGTAAAAGAGACTTGTAGAGGTTTCTATGTGCTGCCCTTGAGATTCATCCTCCTGTACCTTAATAAATCTACCACAGGGTGCGTGCGTAAGTACTGTACCCAGCTTAAAGCCACATTACCTAAGATTCACTGGGCCTGCACAGCATGAGAAATGAAAATTATTGCTAAAGATAAGGTTAATGAGCAATGATTCAGCTGGAGGAACAAAGCAGATCTGCTGCTGCAAATGTTGCCCTTCGGGTAGGATTCAGAGGTTTGCCAGAGAAATGGAAACAAGAAGGGTCCAGAAATGTTTTGTTTTTTTGTCACTTTGAACATCCACTGTCATTTCAATGGAACACTGCTTTCAGTTTTAGTTTTCTTGCACCAAAGCCAACAGGGAAATAGGATGAGCTAGTGAAAGGAAGTACCCTCAGAACAGGCACTGTTCTGTTGCACAGTGGGAAACCTAAACTTGTCTGTTTTCACCCCAGCATTCTAAGGTACATAAATTTACATTTGTGATATTCAAAGCTACTACTCCATTTGCCTTGTGACTAATTTCAGCCCCTCTCCCTTTGATCCAGTGAATATTAGAGTAGTTTTATGAAGTATAAGAGCTGCCGAAGCGAAAAAGTATATCCATAACAAAGGTGTTTTATTAATGCCAAATTACGTTGAAATGGCAAATTGCTCTTATTGACTGCATTTTTTATCAATCGTACTTTGCCTTTCTGTATATATTAAAAAAAAAAAAAAAAGCAAAAGTTTTTTGGTGCAATTCAGTGTCTTTGGTTTTTTGTTTGTTTGTTTGTTTGTTTTGTTTTGTTTTGTTTTCTTACACTGGTGTATTTGTACTGGATTATGTTTTATCCTCGATACTGGCCAAAGCAAAAGTCCGGGGTATGCTGAGACCTAAGTAAGATTCAGTCATTTACTCTGCAACCTGAGGGTTGAAGCATTGATCTGTGACATGAAATGCCCCAGAACTGTGACAATTTGCAAGGTATCTGGAATGGAAAATGAGATTCTGAAAAGAGCAGCTCTGAAACATTTACTTAATTCTCCTGTATTTCATGTAAACTGAAACTTCCCAGTCAGTTGACTGGGGTCTTGTTGTGAATTTCCTAAACACCAGAAATTTCCTAACATAATCTTTTATAAGCATTATTACATTCTCCCTCTTGTTTTCACCTGCAAGATATTTTAAACAATGGATCATTCAGAAAAATATATCATTGTAAATAAGAACTGCTGCACATTTTTTTTCTCACATAAAAATCAGAGGTAATTTAGTATTGAATTTGAGCTCACACGCACATTTGATGTGATTATTTTCTCAGATTTTTGTAATCCAAATGAAGCCAAAAAAGATTATCTGTTTTACATTCAATTAAAAGAATAAAATCAAGTCACTAGGCCTTTATGAAGCTGATGAATATGTCTTTTAGATACAGAGATTCATTAATTCAGGACTATCTTGAGTCTATTTTTTATCTCTGTCATAGAAATCTTGAATTTCATGTTCTGATATAGATATAATAAATACTTTATATAAATCTCCATAGATAAAGGGTAGGATTCAGCTCACAAATGAAGACATTCAAATTAGGTGCCTACATGAAGGTTCTTGTTTATGTGCTAGATGTCTACGTACCCATTAAACACAGACAGCAGAGCTTACACATATATTCACATCAATTTACAACATACCTACATTTTGTCAATGATTGCATCACCATTAGGTATAACGATGGCTTAGACAAGTATTTTTTACATAGACGTCTACTGGAAGACTCATTTGCTTAAATATAGGTATACAGCACCACCAGAGGCAATCTGGAGCATCCCTCCTGTATACTAGCCCTGTTCCTGAAAGGTGCAGCTCCCTCATACCTCCACACTTGCTGGCAGCAAGATGCATGTGTTCAGGTAAATACATTAAATCCCATACACAAACATCATGACTTAAGTATTTTAATCCGCAAAGTGAAACTCACCCTCAGTTAAACTAAATTTCTTCTCACTGGACTATTCTGCGTGTGCTGTTTTCCTGTAGATTTCTTCCCTGAAATATTTCTCTCCTTTTATAGGGTGGTGAAGTGCTGAAGGCTAATATAAAACGTATGAAATATATAGTCGCTAATAATTTTCTAAGTTAGACCAATGGTGAAATAAGGTTCTTCTCATCCTGAAAATGTGAGAGTTTGCATTAAAAAAAAAAAAAAAAGGCAACCTCCCCTCGCAGTAACCTTCTGATGTTCGTCAGACTTGCACATTTGTTTCCCTTATGGTTTTTTCATCTCTGCAATTATACCTGGGGACAGAGGGAGATACTGTACCCTTCTGGACTCTCACCCTATTTGTCTTGGGTTTTCTCTTGCTTACTTAAGTCCTCTGAGTGATTTGAGATAAACCCATGACATAAGAACAACCAACCATGAGACCACATCCAGTCCTTTCCAAGGGTTATAAGTAGCAAGAAATCACAGTGTACTTCCTTGGAATAAGAAGGTTTGGGGATATTTTTCTATGCAATGTTTTATTTAAGGTATCTTAAGGGGGGGTTTGGTTTTGTTTTTCGTTTATTTGTTTGGGTTTCATTTGTTTAGTTTTTTAATTTTTTTTTTCATATTGATATGGCTTATAATCGTTTGGATGTTTAAGAGGAGAGATGTGGTTTTAACGCTTTTGCTGTAATATCTCAAAAATTTTTATTTCTACTGCCTGAAACAAGGTAGAGAGTTCTATGGGTCTGAAATTCCGGTGGCTGTGTTGGGTGATATCCTTCAAAACTCCATTTAGAGGACAGAAAAACATAGGAAATTAGAATTCTCTTTACTAGTCCCTAAGTATCTCTTAAGCAGTTCTTTCCTAATTTGAACAGTATATTCAGTTTGTTCTTTTTTCTTATTATTTTTAAATGGGAGGCTGTTTTACAAAATGCCAAGGTCAGTATTACAATAATAATAAGAAATAAGTTTTACTGCTTCTAACACCATTTACTTCATCCTGTACTGTAGAGAATATGACATTATACACAAAAGAAGAAAAAAAATCTCATTCAAACAGGCATTTTCTGCCTTACTGCTTGACTTTCTCTGAATAAGCAACCTTTTATATTGTGAAAAATTTTGTGGCAAATTATCTCTCTAAATAGAGTTTATACATACTACATGACATGCTACAAAAGCAGAAGTGAATAAGAAGGAGAGAGATTGCAACCTGAAAAAATCATATATTTGTTATTGCAGTTCATTATCACTGCTGTATTACCAGTTGAGATGGTTGGTATGCATTAAATATTAAAGTTTGGAGATTGCATTTCCATTAATCTGAGATACTGTTGAATCTCTTTTTAAGTATTAATCTTACTGGAACATATTATCATATTACTTGAAAGATCAGCAGGAATTTTTCTTTTCTTTTGCATATGCAGAATAGCATCTGCAGAGCTGAGTTTCCCATGTTCAGGGAGAGGGCTATTGCAGCACACATACTTTCAAGTCACAAAAGAATACCTGGTGAACATATAATGCACTTGTGGAACACTACCACAAGATAATATTGACAACAAATGCCTAGAACTTCTCAATTTAAAAGGAAACAGAACACCCAGCTGCGGTAGGGTTTTTAAAGAAGCAGGAAGCTCTCTTTATGTGTAGCCTTGCTCTGCAAAGTTTCTTGACCCACATATCAGCACAGTTTCTTAAACTGAGGTAAATACTAAAATAAAACAAGGGAGATGTGCAGTCAGACTACAGTTATCCAAGGACTCACAGATAAAATCAGGAACATAACAGCAGATAAGGGTTAGCTGACACGGGTTGAACACAAGTGGGAATTAGAAATGTAATATAATCAGATATTTTGAACATTTAGCGATTGATCTTGCTTTAGCCTAAGTACTTTCAAAAATTAAGTCCTTAAATACCTATAATCTAAACTGTATCTGAATGAGGATGTGACAGCCATATCCAGAGGAGGACTCACAATGTGAATATGACTGAATATAGGGATCTGGACTCAGAGCAGTCATCAAACCTTGATTGCTGCTTCTCAGTTACACAAGAACTCCTGTAACTAGATTTAGTTTCAATATGAAAACCACCATAAATGCCTACAGCCCTCATATACATGTAGCCAACAAGCACACTTGCCTTAGTTCCCAGAAGAAAAAAAAAAGGCAACTCCTGTGTTTTAGAAGATGGAGGAATGAAATTCCTCAACAATAAAAATTCCAGCAATAGTAATACAGGCATAGTAATAATTATTATTTTTTCCAAGCATATACGGGCAGTGGCCTTAGATAGGATGAGATAAGTACAATTTCCCTGCCAGTACCAGGCCAGCATCTAGGCCACCTTTTCCATAAAAGTTTGGATCAAGTGATCTAAGTCCTTCCAACTTGAACTATGCTATGCTATGGTATGCTATACCATTTAATTTAATTCTGTTCTATGACAGTTCATTATTTTGTTTCAGATGTTATTTAATAAAATGCAATAGCTGTACTTTTTCTCAGCTGCAGTTCCTGAATTTGGAGTGCCTACCAAATACTCTGAATGAGGCCTAGGAGAGAAATGAAACGTAAGACAAATTCCTCTATCTTTGTGTCTGACCCAGTGG
This sequence comes from Empidonax traillii, assembly GCF_003031625.1. Lineage (NCBI taxonomy): Eukaryota > Metazoa > Chordata > Aves > Passeriformes > Tyrannidae > Empidonax > Empidonax traillii. The sequence continues at coordinate 416,451 of NW_020955446.1, forward strand.
GAAGCCCAGAAGAACAGGCATTTGCCTTGGATGATTTGTCTTGTGCCTTTCTTCCATGCCCCTAACTAGGGGAAGCTGTGAGACCTGCAGCTCTCCATCACTAACATCCAGTGTCCTACACTAGGGAAAAGATTGCCGCTCTTAATTACCTCTTTGGCTGTATTCAGCCCTGTGTTTAACTCTTCCCAAACACTGCCTAGGGAACATTTACTCAGTACATTACTTTTTTGTGCAACAGATCTTGCCTCAGTCACTTAGTCCATGTCTGCATGGTAAGCTGTGGGCCTTCAGCACTTGGCTGAGTTGCAAAGCTCTGCTCACAGACCTGACCAGTGTAGTGCAGCCCACAAGCGCTGTTTTCTTGACACACCAGTGCACCAGAAGATGTCTTTACACAGCCAAACCTCACAGGAGCCCTAGCCAAGAGCTGTTCACGCAACTCATACTTAAGTCCAGCCTTAGGGATTTAGAAAACATTGTCCATCAGGATCCATTTAATGTCTTTTCCTTTCTTTTTCTACCATTACATTTCCTCCAAGAATAAGCCAGAGCTTTGACTTATTGTTAGATAACAATGTCTCATATCTTATATTAACTCTTAGCAGAATATTTCTGAAAGTTATGGCACCAGGGCTTGGAGCCTGAGGAATTGTCCTATTCTTCTCTGATCTGGTGCAGCCTCACCTGGAATATTGTGTGCAATTTTGGACATCACAGTATAAGATATTAGGCTGTTAGAAAGCATCCAAAGGAGGCCAACAAAGATGGTGAAGGGCCTTGAAGGGAAGTTGTATGAGGAGCAGCTGAGGTCACTTGGTCTATTCAGCCTGGAGAAGAGGAGATTGAGGGAAAACCTCATCACAGTCTACAACTTCCTTGTGAGGGGAAGAGGAAGGGCAGGCACTTATCCCTTCTCTGTGGTGACCAGTGAAAAGACCCAAGGGAATGGCTTGAAGTTGTGTCAGGGAGGTTTAGGCTGGATATTTGAAAAAGGTTTTTCACCCAGAGGGTGTTTGGGTTCTGGAACAGGCTCCCCAGGGAAGTGGTCACAGCACTAAGCCTGACAGAGCTCAAAAGGCGTTTGGACAACACTCTCGGTTATATGGTGTGAGTCTTGATGTGGTCCTGTGCAGGGCTAAGAGGTGGACTCGATGATCCTTGTGGGTCCCTTCCATCTCCGCATATACTATAATTCTATGATTCTACGAATTGGAATCATAAACAACCAATAATAAAAAGCGACACATCACTATTGTTTCTATAAGAACAGAATTCTAAGTACCCTAAACCTTAGAAAGTTACTTCAGGCATTATTCCTTTTATACTCTACAACATCTGTTAAGTGGCAAGACACTTTTTTTCCAGAAAAGATGGTCTGGGTTATTTTCCTGCAGAGTGCATTTCAATATCCAAGAAATCTCTTCAAGTTGGGAATTCCTATTTTTGAATAGGAAATGGTCTGAATTTTAAGAAATGGTTTCAACAAAAACATATTCATTTCCATAGTAGTTGTTTTCCCTTCTGTACATTAAACTCCAGAACTGAACAATTAAATTAATCAGTTTACTGAAATACTGAATTTATCCTAAATTAAACTAAAAAATGTTAATTAATACCAAACTAAGTCAAGTATTTTATAAAGTCTTGTTTCCTTATAAACAGATTTCCAATAAATTTAACAATTTAATTAATTCTCATCACAAGAGCATGCTACAGGAGAGAGTCACAAAATAAACGTGACTTTTATTGTCTTTTTAGCTTGCTGTAAAATTATAATATTACTTCTCTATTAACATGCAGGGTAATAGACAGCTTCCACTAGTGTTCTACCATCTTATACAAGTCGTTACCAACAAAATGTAGAAGAATATAAAGTACACTGTAATTATTAAAAAAATGTGTTATATAAAATTATTAGATCAAGATCTATAATATACAGTAACTTTGAATATACATGAAAGAAGTAACATGGATTTCTTCTGAAAAAATCTTTTCATCTCATGCACAGAAATCCTACATCCGCAGACACTGAAAAGCTGCACTAATATAAGAGTGTGTTTAATATATAGGTTGTGTCTGTGTAATTTTTAGGCTGAATTCTGAACACATTTGTTCATGTGTCTAAGTTCTAAAAAGCTACTAGACTGCTCTTGAAAATTAATCACAAAAACAGTACTACTGATCAGCAGAATTAGGTGTTCAAAGCCCAGTACATGAAGGCAGTTTTGTGTATAAAACTCTTGCAGGATATAAAAATGTTTTTATAGGTTTGGAATCAAACTTTCTCACAGACTCATAGCTCTGTGAATATAATATAATTTAGTGTAACTTTATCAAAAAATCACAGGATCTATTTATTATCTTTCAGTTAAGCTTTTTACTTTGATCCTTTATTACATCACTTTATTATTAATTAGATTCTGTTGAAGTAGATGGTCTTATTGCTGGTTTATGTTTACCTTGTATTATTATGGATTATCACTACCTCTATTAAAATTATCAATAAACAAATAATAGTTGGTGATCACTCATATTTTTAAAATAATATTGCAAAGATGTCATAATGGTGAAGCTGTATTGCATAACTGCATTTGATTTCTTTACATAAAAATAGTAATTAGAGAGTTTGATACATGTTAAGTAGATATAAGAAGTCACTTCAATGGTATTGAACCATTACAAATTAGTCTGTACTATTAATTAAAACTTAATGATCTAAATCTTTCTGTTATTGACAAAATGCGGTTTATAATTGCACAGGAATTTAAGTAATATGGCTAAACTAGTGCTAAAAGGACAAAATCTAAAGAGTGTGCTCATGCACAGAATGAAGTAACATTATATAACTAAGCTTCTCTTTTTAATTAATAGCAAACCTGGGAAGTTTCCTCTTTGCTTGATAAAGCTGATCACTTCATATACTTTTGTAAATCAATCCAGCACAAATATTCTATGGAATTTTAATCTATACATTGCAGCTAAAATGGAAAGTCTTTTATAAGTCATTGCTTAAATGGCTACCAGGTCATAAATTTCAATTTCATTAGCTTTTTAATATAACACATTAAATCTTGGAGGTCTAGACTTAATGTTCAGTAATGTAATTCTTTTACATATTAATTAAATTGTTTCTATTAGAGAAAACCAGGAGACACTGCCCTTGAAAACAGTTATTTGCCCCTACTCTAGCTGATAGTATAATGCTTAAGTCAAGCTTGCTTTCTGAGACTTTCTTTCTGTTTCCATTGGGTCCTGCATTTTCACTACTTGACACTTTCAGGATCTGCCCCTATGTGTGAGAAACCAAATCGAGAAGGCACTCAAGGCTCCTTCCTATGACCTTCGAAGATCTTAGTCCTGTAACTTCAAGTGTTTTCACTCCTCTCTTCCAGATGCTCCCTTCTCACAACACAGACAGAGGAACCTATGGTAAGGCTTTCTTACAGGGGAACAGAGATTGGCAGGGGTGTAGGTTCCCAGGGAGGATTTGGTGGCTCCACCCTTGGAGGTTTCCAGACCCCAACATGGAACAGCCCTGAGAAGCCTGGGCTGAGCTCAAAGCTCTGAAAAATAGTTTGGACTAAGTGATTTTCTGAGCTCCTTTCTTGGTCTGTAGAAATAGAGGCCAAATGGGTGCTAGTAGGTTCTATCCTCTCCCACCATCGTTTTTTGGGGGGAGTTTTGTATGTTTGTTGCCATTGTTGTTTGTTTTAAAAAGTATACATAATAAAACCCCCTAAACTTTGTGTTTTTCTCCTTCTGTTTGTCCATCATGTTCAAATGAGTAAGTCTAAATCTTATTTACTAGAAAAATCCAAACCAGTGAAGAAATAGGAAGGTTTCACCAAAGAAAGATATTATAATTATGAGAAAAAAATTGTGAATTCTGAGGAGGTTTGCTGCTCTAAGGTATGAAAATAAAGATAGTGAATATCTTGATTTTATTCTACTTATTATGTAATTATATTAGTAACAGCTGATTTTAATACAGAAAAAAAACCCCTCAAAACTAAATGAAATACCTATAAATGTAACCATTATGATCAAATTTTGTTTTAAACGGATTAATTTTAATTTGCATATACTCATGGATATATCTCTATCTCTATAAATAGATACATATATACAGAGAGAGAAAGAGAGACGATGCTGATTAAAAGAAAACAATAAATACAATTACCTTTTAAAACCTAGGTTTCTGGAAAAGAGATTTACTAGAACCAGGAGTAATACCTTGGGTAACTTTTAGCAAGACTATCAGTACTAGTGTAATAAATACTCCTTAATTGATTCCAGAAAGGCCAAACTGAACTTGCAAATGTAGACACAAGAAATAACGAAAAGAAAAACTTTTAACAGTAACTTGAACAATGACCTAAAGAGGCCCATTAGAAGATAAACTTTTTAAGCAGCCAACAGAAAAAGTTTTAAAATTTTTAAAAATTTCTTTTTGCTCCAAGAAACTCCATTATATAAGTATTTTGATTTATGGTGTTTTATTTGCTATTTATTTACTGGTCTTCCAGAAAATAATCCCTTGGAACTTTGTACCACCAATCCACTTTTATAAGATAAGGGTTTTTCCATTAGCTTCAATAATGAAATTAAGAAAATGAGAAAAACCAGTCACATTAAAACTGTGCCCCATCTTTATTAGAAACATAAAATTCCATCATTGTTCATTGCTCTAAATCAATAGACAATTCTATTAGGTATTGGTGTTTTATTCTAATATAATATAAAGTATTACAGAACAGTTTTAAGAAGAGGTAATGCATATATAAGGGTATATGGGAAAATATTATTGTTGTGTTATTAACTAAGCACCCTCACTAAAATTATACACAGTGGGAGTCAAAAATAAAGCTACTGTAAACATAAAATAGTTTTATTTTTAATGTCAGCATTTCTCACTTATCCAGTTGGAAGGCATTCCCTGAAGCCATGCAACAAACATAAAAGTATCTGTACAATAGCAGCGCTGTATACCTGTCATTTTTAATCATATATTGTGCTTGAGATAACCCATACAGTATAAGTAATCTTTCACAGCTTTCACAGAATATTCTGATTTGGAAGGGACCCACAAGGATCATCAAGTCCAGCTCTTAAGTGAATGGCCCACACACAGATTAACACCATGACCCTGGTGTTATTAAGCACCAAGCTCTAACCAACTGAGCTAATCTCAGGGTCTCTCTTGTTAAATAAATATAAACCTAAAATGAAAATTTTCCATTGTATAATCTAGTCAGTCATATTTAACCTTGAAAAGTTGCTCAGCTTCTTACTAAAACTTATAAAAAGTTTCAAGCTCCTTTCTTTAAAATATATTATAAATTTGAGTATAGAGAGATGGTAGAGCATTCCTAATACTTTAAGAGTATCAATCATTTCCAAGTCAGCACATGAAAGCAATGAATCAATACATGTTCTGACATTGCTCATTAATACATCACTGAAGCTGAGATTTACCCTATGTTGTAAAACTTAGAATAGAAATATCCTTCATAATTAATTAATTGAAAGACATATGATGCTGGACTGCTAATCTGCAAGTACAGTTATTCTGAGTGGAGTATTTTTTAATTGGGTCAGAAATGAAAACTGAACCTGCTGGCCAAAGTGACCTATTTTTCCCTGTAACCACTACGGAGTTACTTTTTTTTTTGGCATGTAGTCTCAATTAATTGCTTTAATGACACAGTTAATTTTGCTTCTATCTGCATGCATATTCATGTGCTGAAAAAATGAGGTGCTGGAACAGAAGTGAGTCTACCTAATCTCACTGAAGGTCTGGACATTTGAAATCACTCCCATAGCAGGAAGCTACAGCCTCTTTTAGCACAGAGCAAGGGTCATCCTTGGGTCTTCTTAAAAAATGTTCAGCATTTATTAAATCTTTTAAATTAAAAATCCAAGTTGCTGACAGGAAGCTCAAAATGTGCAAAAATTAGCGATGTTAATTTTCTCATTCCCAGAGGCTTGGAGGAAGCAATTGCCCCTGATTGGCATTATGCTAGCTATCAAAGGTGGGTTCCAAAAACCTCTACACTGTTTTTAAAGATTTTTCTTATTTTTATCTCAAGCATTTAATTGACTTTGACTACTTATGAAAATCCCATTGGGAAAAATCTTTGCTGCAAAGAAAGATGTTTCAAGCAGTTTTGACATTTCCCAGTTAATTCTGTAGTTCAAATGCGAGATGAAATTTGGCATTATCATCAGGAAGAAGTGAAGTCAGATCTCACTGTAAACAAGAAATATCCAAAGGTCTTCCACAAATATGTGATGTCCTTTTAAACAAGTTTATACTGGAGCCATGGAACAGGTCAAAAGCTAATCTTTGTCAATCGCTTTTCCAAAGCTCTGGTCTTATGTCCCAGAAAGGTGGCAAAGCTCAGAGATAGCATTGCTCCATTACAGGAACCCATAGTAGGCTCCAGAATATTTGGCTTGGGTATATGAGCACTGAGTGTCTGGATTATTACATATGCTTATTTCTATGCCACTAAGGGAAGGAAGCCTGCGTTCTGCAGTTATTAGTTTAAGTTGTACAGAATGCATGAGATGGAGAAGAATTCATTAAATTTCAAAGTCAGAGGTGCCTGGCGTAATTAAATCAAACTGTTTTGTAATGTCAGACTTATCATAATAAAGTATGTCACTTCTTTGTCACCCCCTTTGCCATATTTCCTGATAAATAAACCCAATAAACCAGTAAAATATTATTAAAATTTATTATCCAAATCTTAAGCAGAACTGTCAGCTATAGAAAGTAAAAAAAGTAGTGAAATTTGCTGAGAACAAAATGAGCTGTCCTTTTATGACTGTCTTATGCACACCAGATCTCTGCTAGTGGCTATATAAGAATTTGAAGAGTTCAGTGATCAAAATAACAAATTGTTCTTCCTGAATTGCGAAAATGGAAATTTCATTAACTCTCAGATCTGTAAAAGAGAGGATACTATTATTGTGGCCTTGAGCCTCCTCTTTTTCTTTCACATCTAACACTAGTTTGTGATTTCTATAGTGGTTCCCTGGGAAAATGGATGGTGACTTCCAAGAAATGCAAAGCATTCCACACATGCAGTAATTTTCATGTTATTTAAAAAAATTTAAAAAAAATTAAAAAAAAAAGGAAATGCAAAAGAGAACATATTTTTATTACCAACTTCCTTGCTACATCTTCAGAAAAACCCACTCTAGCTGATTTTTCCCCAAGCAATAACTGTATCTCTTGAATATTTATTTCAAAACAATCAGATTCCACTCATCCAAAGTAGTTTTCTCATTTTTATGCACAATTCTTATAAATTGAATATAAATTATTAGATATAAATTTTCCAATTACTTTGAGAAATATATTTCTGAGACCTATAATTGTCCAAGTGATGACAAACAATTATGTTAGTTAATTATCCTTCTGTTCCTCCTCATTATTCCTGTCCATTTCCCAGCTCATTATTTCTCCCCTTCTATCTGATCCAGTGTGATTTTCCTTTTTCGTCTTGAGTAGACAGAGAAAAGGAGTCCTAAGGCAGCACAATATGTTGTTGAACGAGAAAGGTAGGGTTGTTTTCAGAAACTCTACCTATGTGTGTACACACAGGAAAACAGCATATCACATCATCACAAAATGTCTTCATGAATTTTAGATCACTTCATGAAAAAGAGCATGATCCTCTCATCCAAAAATATGCTAGAGAATATTTATTAAGTTTTATGATTTATGAAGCTCATGGAATAGATAATTCTCTTCTTCCAGAGAAATAAGGTGGGGGGACCTTATTTAACATTGAATAGTTTATCCTGTTCATTTGGTCATTTCTTTATCACTTCCATATGTTACTCTTCCCCTTCCCAACAGCTTTGCAAATTCTTTATCTAACATTTTGTTAAACAGATCTTACCTTGGCAAAAGAGATTTTTCTTTCTCTTGCAGCATGTGAGATGCTTTCTTTTTTGTGAACACGAAGAATATATCTGTTAAGGCTCACAAGCAGTAGGAAGGTTTTGGGGCCAGAGGCCTGTGAACTCTTTCAGTATAAATACCATTTAGATCACTCTTGTGCATTAACAGCCTCAGGATAAGCTTCAGGGTTTTCCCTAGTTCTACACTTTCAGCATTACTGTCTTGTGATGTGCCTTTATGATGGGCCAAACTAGATTAAATTCATCAGCCTTCTGTCTTTGGGCAGGCAGGACCTGAACTTCGTCCTCTCAGGGAGAAATAAAATTGTCTTACTGATCAGTGGGTGCACAAAGAATCCAAATGCAGCTTCTGTTTGGCGAGTGGTCATTATAGACTGCATTGTGGAGAGATCTGTAGTGCTGGTTTACAGATGAGTCAACACCTGGCACTTGTTCCTGTGTGATCAACAGGAAAGTGGAAAAGACATGTCTGCAACTCACCTGCACTACAATAACATTGATAGAACACTGATATTTTATTTTTATAAAATATAAATAATAAATTTATAGTGTTTCTGAACTACTGAAGAATTCAATGATCTATCCTGTCTCTCTCCAGGTACTCCTTCAAGCATTCCATATCCACATTCTTTGCCTAACATTATAAAAAAGCAAAATCAAATGAGTTGATGACAATGTGACAGAAAAAGGTTGGAAGGTACCACTATGCAAAAATTCTGCCCTTCCATAAAAGGTTAAAAATCTCAGCTACTAATGTGATAAATGGGAATTAGCACTGATCTGACTCCAGTTTGAAGGAATTTAACATGAGTTCATGTTATTTTAGCACATGCCTAGCATATGAAATGTATTAAATTCACACATACTTTTCCTTCCTCTTAATTTACCTCTTCAAAAATAATGCCAGCATCATTTTCATTTTCAGGGGTTTATATGGTTGTGCTAATGAGGTAGGAAAAATATGCTATTTTTGTATGCATATCAAAACTAGGAATGACATGAGTTGATGTCAAGAAGACAGAATGCAACTATTTAAAGATGCTTGTAGGAAGGAGTGCTGTCACTTTTGTATTCTTTCATTGTCACAGCCACAACAATTTTACTATTTAACAAGCTATGAGAAGGGTTACTTTACTTCATACTCATATAACCTTAATTTTGGTAATGTGGATGACTGTAATATGTAGGCTGATTTCACTAAAAACGTTGATTTCTTTGACTTTTGACAAGGACAATGGGTTGCATCATAGGATCATGGTTTTGACATCATATAGCAAGTGATTTTCAATTAAATACTTGCCGCAGCTGGGAACAAGCAGCATTACAATCCCTGCTAAGACTGTAATGGTTTAACTTACTGGCAGAAGACAATATTGCAAAACAACTTTACCACTGAAGTGCAATGGAGCACTAGGTGACATATTCTAGTGCCTGTGTGTTGGTGCCTTCTAGAAAAAGGCTTGAGACTGATTCAGCTAAAAGTAATGTGACACACAAGACCTCTGCAGACTCTTTACAAAGATCTTCTGTGCAGAAACACCACTGTCTGCAGGAACATTTCACATATCCTCACACACCTTATGCTTTCCAGTACATGGTTATTCATCCTGTTCTCACCAACAAAAATGGACCAGCAGATGCAGTTAAATAATCAGCAACAATCATATTGTTGTGGATGGCCCAGGACCCTAACAAGAGAGTTCAAAACATGTTAGTATAATGTGTTTTAACGCTTTGGTAATTTTAGTGTCTTTGATGAAGTCAGTGAAATGCTCATAATCTGGGTAATGTTACATTTACATGCACAGTTGTATATAATTTTTCTTTGTAGTATCGTAGTAACATATTAATAGAGATACAGAATCATTTACCACTAAATGTACCCACTACTGCCTTACAGACTAAAATAATATTTTAAAAAAAAATTCTGTGGCAGAAAACCAGGCGTAATGCTGTACTTGATCAATGACATTTATCAAAACTTATTAAGCAACAAGGTAGGCATATAATTGTATTTTCACACAGAGATCTTCAGATGTGAGCAAGAAAAAGGCTCACTGTTACTGAAAACCAGTAGGAATCCTTTAATTCCCACTGTTACAAAGCAGACCTGTGGTTCCTGTCCTGAGGAAGAATGAGACAAGGGCAGAGGAGAGGGCCTTTTACCCTGTAAAGATCCAGAGGTGAATAGAGATGAGGGATGGCAAAAAGCAAATGGTGGTGGTGGTGGTGGTGGTTGTGGTGGAGTGAAAGACTGGATCAAAACGAATACATGCCTGCAGTAATAATTTAGGTTGCCTGAGTAACCTTAATTCTGGCCTTGCATAATTTCTTTTGGCACAGTTTAGAGGTAGTGTAACAATAAGGTTTTACAAAAAAAAATCAACCATTTAGCACTGCTGAAAGAAAGTGACCCTTTGCATACTCAGCAAGGACAGTCATGCTAAACCACTACCAACATTCGTAACACTGTTAGTCTTCAGCCAGCCCTATCCTTCAGGGAATGAAGGCATACTTACACTTCTCTGCCATTTTATAAATAGGGGAAAGCAGATATATGTGAATGATGGAATTTATAGCGATAACTTAAAAAAATATATTCTGTTGTTTTTAAACATTTCTGCACCAAGTTCCCTATCAGCCCTTTCTTTAGCCTGACCTTCTGTGTAGTTCCTCTCCCACTGTAGCTCCTAAACTGCTTCCTTTGCTATCTCCCGTCTGCCTTTTCCTACCCACACTTTTACTTCTCTCTCTTATCCCACATAAGCCCATATTCATTTCCCTAACATAAGTGGCACTACTCCTCCCCTGCTACTATTCAAATTCTTGTATCTTCCTTGGGAATATTTATTTCATCTCTATCTATATTCATCTATCCATATTCTTCCCCAGTTCCTTTTGCACCTGGCCATTTCCTTTCTCCCCTTTCTCGCTTCATCCCTCCTACGTGGTAGGAGGATGCAACATGGGGGCTGGAGGGGGAGGTGGGGGAGTGGTGGGGATAATAGAGTTTGTATTCCTTAGCTTTCTGAAGGAAGAGCTTATTTTAATCAAAACTTTAATGAAATATCTGAGAGATTTATTCAGCATAGACTATTAGAGCCACAATGGTTCACATTTGGCAGTGCTATCAGCAACTGAAAACAGAGACTTATGATTGAAAGCTTCTGGCAACCTCATCATTGGCATCAGAACTCTGCCACTATTACAACATGTTGTTTATTTAACAGTTTCTGTTAAATTACTTATCTTTAATCAAGGCAGATATATTTATATCTATTTTAAATAGCCTTCCAAACGTTTCTTTTAATTCTTGCACATAAATTCTAGGGTAATGAGGTAATGCTGTTGCATTTTCATGAGTATAATAAACCTCTTACAGTTTGGCCCAAGTTGAATATATCATGGAAGAGAAAAAGGGAAGGAGGAGTTGTTATAAACAAAAATTAAGACATATTTAATATGTTAAGTTTTAGAAAGTACTGAGGTAGCCCACAGTGTAAGGAGGATGATAATGACATGGAGAAGAATAGTACCTTCACTTGTACAAATATTAAAAGATAATCTTTATGAGTCTGATGCTGGTGTTATTTTTTGTGGTATATATTGTTTTCCTCTCCACAAGGAAGGAATATTGATATTAATAAAATCAGTGGAGATAAACAGACGTAAAACTAGAATCAGACCCCCAGAAATGTAAAAGAATAAAAAGAAAGATGATCTTTGGAACAGTGTCAGGGTACTTATGTAGTAAAGATCCAACCATGAAAAGTTAACAACGTTTAAGCATCCTTAAATTAGAAGTGTAAAACCCCAAATGTAATAGTTAAGTTTTCAACTGCTGGTTGAATAATAGCACGTTTATGTAAAGTAATACTTTCATATCTTATACATGATTCTCATGGAAAAAAAAAAAAAGGTGCATTTGTCTGGGATAGCATTATGATTGACTTGTATTGAGAATGCCATCTACGTTTTATCATTTCTTTTTCTGATTTCAAATACAGTGTAACTACCTCCCCCACTGTTGCCACAAACTTAGTGATTCACAGAAACATAAGTAGTAGGAAGGAACACTAGAAGCAAAAAGGTTAATTATACAATCTTGAAATAAAACTTCATGGCACTTGTAAGTTTTTTTTATTAGGTGAATAACATGGTACAGCATAAAATGCTTTTTCTTTAGTCTCTTACCAGTTTTGTTTGTGTAAATGTGAAGATCTTACAGGTTGAATCCTACTTAAAGTAAGTTTAATAGCTCCACTGTATAGCTTCCTTTTCCTAGAATGATTTTCATCACAAATTTTTAAGTCCAATATATAAAGAGTCTCATCTTTATTGTTCTTTAAATAAATATTACAAATCAAATTAAATTGTGGAAAGTGGAAGGGAGAATAAGTGAGAGCAATCATTTGCCAAAACATGTTTTTAGTAAATTTTCTTCCACTGATCAAAAAGTCATGCTGCTTGGAGTGAATTACACAGTAACTTGACAGTGAAAAAACACAAGAAGACTGCTGAGCTCTGTGTGTCTAAAAATTTTTTCCTATCAGTGCAATACCTTCTATTTGTCTCATCAAGAAGACCAATGCAAGCCTTATGGAAGACAATATATTTCACTTGCTCCCATCTGCATCCAAGCAGAAAGCTTTAGGCAGCTGCAGCCCAGCACCAATCCCCAGTCCCAAATAAGGACAAGTATCTGCCCCTCTGCCTTGCCATGGGCTCTGCTCACCTTTCCAGGAGACATTACAGTGGGTTCTTTGAAAGTCTACATATAGACCAATGAAGAGTCATTGCTCCAGTTAATTCAAAGGAGACTGTTTTAGAAAGTCTTCTCCCTCACATAATAAACCCTCAACTACTGCACTGTAGGAAAGACTAGATTTATCTGAGGCGCCAAAAAGGGTTCTACATGAGCTTTTCAGGAAGACCAACAGCAGAGAACCTCTATCCAGATGAGACTAATAATTAGAGGTAATATGTCTAATATATTTTTAAGTACATTACAAAGAATAAAATCATTCTCCATTTGCAAGTAAGGCATTACCAGTACAATGATAACATCTTGCCACAGTCTTTTTTTGCTCATTTTAAATCTTTGTTGCAATTATCCTGTTTGATATTTCCATTGCTTACAAGTGATTAAAAAAAAAAATCCATCCTTTTCTCTTTCAAAAGGGAATATTTATCATGTTAGAGAGGCATTGAATACAGATCTAGGCTGATAACCAACATAGCAGTGCTGCTGCAAGCTTTCTGTCAAGCATACCTAACATCAGCAATTATTTCTACTGATGGGCTAATTCAGTGATGTTGAGGTGCTATTTCCTTATATTTTATATCCATCCCATTTCTGTATTGTTCCAAAACTAGTTCCCTGCCAAAGACATTAAGCTAATTAAAATAATAAAGCCCCATTCAGCTGAAACAAAGACAGTACTGAAAATTCTCCAGAGCAAAGGCAAATGAGCTCACTCGCAGATGTTCTGCCTTACCTGCCATTTTCCTTATGCATTATTTAGTTGGAATGTCATACTCTCTCCCCTAGTCCACTGAAACTTGTGATTTATAGCGTATTTCACTATCTCCCCTCACATTGTCAAATACAGTCTTTTTAACATCTTGGAGTTTTTTCTACCATACTTATGACATAAACTGAGATGAAAAAAAAAAGAAAAATAAGGTATTTCCCCACAATATACGATTAACCACTTGATTAAAATCAAGCATCCTTTAACTGAAATCTTAATAGCGGAAACCTTAAGAACTGAAGCTTAAATGGCATGCATCTGTATCACCAGCACACGAGGTAGCTTACTATTCTTCATCCAACAGTCAAGAGCTGACCACAGATTAGGCCAAATTTATCCTCTGTGTGCTCTCTCCCAAATAGCAGACATGTTGAGAGACACTTGTTACCCATGCACATTTTGTAAATAAATTGGAAACTTCAGTATTTTCAGTGTATGTCAGAGTTTAAATAACACATTAGTTGTAAATTCTTTAAAGTTCTTAATAAAAGAACCTTGTAGTCAAAATTATTTTTAAGGAAAATTTCCTGGTTGAAAAGAACTAAACAAAGTTCTCTTCAAATACATATATTTATTAGAAAAAGATGGTTTCAGAGCTGAAACAGTTTCCATTTTTGTAAATTAGCATCCTAAATGACAATAAAATATCCAATATCAGCCAGAGATGCAACCCAGTCTAGGGAAATGAGATTTACAAAAAAGCAAGGGAATAAAATCTAAATAAATTCCTTTTCATCAGTTTGTACAGCTATTTTTCCCAGCACACACATGGATAGCCTTATTTTCAGTAATATTCCTGAAATGGCTAGGATTCGTGGAAATATCACCCCTCACTTTATTTTCTCACCCAAAAAGTATTAAAGATATGGCACTAAGCTGCATTAATAAAGACATAAAAAATCCATCTGAGTGGATAGGCTTTAGGCTATCTTAACAGCGAAGTCAGTGAGGCAAAATCTCTCAAAATAAACACCTCAGGTAACAGTCTTTTCATTATATAAGCCCTGTGACCTTATTAGATAGAGAGACTGGATGTTCAGAGAGCATGAATGTAATTTATTGACAAGGAAGAAATGAAACCTGATAATCAGAGTATAAGAATGAAGGATGGTAAGTAAAATAAGTCTTACAGATATATCGACAAAGAACAGAATAGCTGTTTTCTGAAGAAAATCAAGGGAAATATATCACTCAAACCAAGACGAACAAAAAAAAAATAGATTAATTGTTAAGAGGAAAGGTATATTTAAAGAACAGAGGAGGATGAAAGACAAAACACAGGATTTGTGGGATTGACTGTTATTAATAGTCATAATTTCTATCAGCTAAAAATCTACATTGCAGACCTGAACTGTGTTCAGCTAAATTCTATATGGTGTATTTTCCATATTCCTGCATACAGGCCCTTCTCTTGATTTGTCCTTTTTAAGAATTACAGTGGTTGATGAAAAGAGTGTTTATTTTCCATATCCTAAATAACTCTTAACATGTGGTCTCAAGTATGGCTGAGAAAGCATCATACCTGATTTAAGGATGCCATGAGGTTATGCAGGGAGAAAATTCGAAGGGCCTTGGCTGCTCATGGCTTGGATGGGTGCACTATTTCCTGGGTAAAAAACTGGCTGGAAGGCCAGTCCCATAGAGTGGTGGTGAAGGTAGTTACATCTAGCTGGTGGCTGATCACAACTGGTGCTCCCCAAGGCTCAGATCTGGTCCCAGTTCTATTTAAAATCTTTATTGATAATCTAAATGAGGGCATTGAGATCATCCTCAGTCAGTTTGCAGATGACACCAAGTTGAGTGGAAATGATGAACTGCTGGAGGGTTGAAAAGCTCAGCAGAGGCATCTGGACAGGCTGGATTGATGATCCAAGGCCAATCATGTGAGGTTCAACAAGCTGACATGCCAGGTCCTGCACTTGGGACAAAACAACCCCAGAACACACTGCAGGCTTAGGAAAGACTTTCCAGAAAGCTGCCTGGAGGAAAAGGACCTAGGGGTGCTGATTGACAGGAAGCTGAACATGAGCCAGCAGTGTGCTCAGGTGGTCAAGAAGGCCAATGGTATCCTGGCCTGTATCAGAAATGGTATGGCCAGCAGGACCAAAAGGGTTATCCAAGGTTGGAACAGGTTACCCAGATAAGTGTTCAGGTTACCATCCCAGGAGGCTTTAAAAGATATGTAGATGTGGCACTTAGGAACATGGTTTAGTGGTGGGCTTGGCAGTATAAGGTTAATGGCTGGACTCAGTGATCTTAAGGTCTTTTCCAACCTAAAAGACTCCATGAAAAAATCAACGACTGGTGATGTGATGGGCCCTCCAATATTGTTCCAGTGGTACCCACATTGCTGAGCCTAGAGGAGGACACATGTGATCCTTTGGAGGGCCAGAAATGAATTCACAAGCATGAAGTTAATAAAGCTGAACTCAGTGATGGCCTGGAAGACCTTCCCAGGGGGGAGTACAGCTCACATTATCAGTTGACAAGTTTCCCTTTAGCAGCCTAGCTGAAATAGTTGATATCTAAACTTCCTTTTTTTCCTTCTGTCATGATTTAATACCAGCTGGCAACTAAGTACACACAGCTGCTTGCTCACTTCCACTGTCCCTTATTGGACAGGGAGAAGAACAAGAGGAAAAAAAAAATTAAAACTTGTTAAGACTAGTTTAATAACTGGAACAAAGTGAAATATAATAATGATGATAATAATCATAATAGTAATAAAAAGGAATGGGAGAGAAAGAGGAAACCCAAGAAAAGCCAGTGTTGCACAATACAATTGCTCACCTGCTGACTGACTGGGCCCAGTCAGTCCCCAAGCAGAGAACTGTCCCCTTCCAGCCAACTCCTCCTGGTTTACATATTGGGCATGATGAATATCCCTTTGGCCAGTTTGGGTCAACTGTCTTGGCTATGCCTCCTTCCACGTTTTGGTGCATCTCCTCACTGACAGACCATTGAGACACTGGAAAGTCCCTAACTTAGTGTAAATACTGCTCAGCAACAGCCAAAACATCAGTGTATTATCAATGTTATTCTTGTCCTGAATCCAAAACACAGCATTGTACCAGCTACTAAGAAAATTAACTCTATCCCAGCTTAAACCAGAACACCTTCCATAGATCCACTGGTATGTTTTTTGTTTGGTTGGTTTTTTTTTTTTTCTCTTGTACTGACTTCCAAAAACAAGGCAGGTAGACTCGACAGCAAGCAAAAATGTAACCATCAGTATTAGTTTTAGTATTTGAGAGGTAGATTTTTAGATCTCTTACTACCTCCCTACATAAGGATTTAGACTGCATTGCTACAAGAGGAGACATAGGTGCTAGACAAAAAAATCCACCATGATTTCGCCATGCCTGGAAAGGAGTGGGCTAGCATTTGGTTAATAATGCTAGCTCCCAGGGAAGCTGCGGATATGGACTGCATACGAAGTACTAATTTTTTCAGAGCCAATGAGAAAGCTGATTTTAACTGGACTAAATTAGCTCTTTCATGGGAGAGCAACAAACCAGAGCAAATTGCTCAACAGTATCCCTCTTAAAATGTCAAAAGTACTTTGTCAAGCAGAATCATTATTTATATCATACAGACTTCCTGCATCTGCTTTTGCTCTTATCATGGCCCAGTCCTGAAGTATTCACAGAAAGCATCACCTACAGAGAAATAAAGATAAATGGTGTAGTTCACAAAATAGAACATCATCATTCAATCACAAACTTATATTTTGCAGAGCTCTAAGTTTTTACTCATCTCAGATTTCTTGCTATCTGTGAAAGATGAAACCTCTAGAGAGCTACAGAATCTGCTGTTTGCAGGTAGAAATTTTTTTCTGTTTTATCTAAGACAGTGCAATAGTCAGGAGAAATCATTATTACAAATCCATGAAACAGACTACTTCTTAAGGTGTTCTCACTATTTCTAAATCTACTTTCATTTTGCATTAGGAGCCTTTCACATTTCAAAGAAGATTAGATGTTGGAGGAGAGAGGAGGTAATGCTTTTCTTTTCCTGTTTTCCTATTTAGGTCAGATTTTGTGCTTGTGTAAATCAACATAATTACACTGATTTTAACAGAACTTCAATAATTACGCTGTTTGAAAACATAAACCTTTGTGAAAACAAAGAAATTTCTATAGTTAGCTCTATTATCCAGGAAATCTGGATGCTTTATCTTTATTGCACACTTTGTCCATGTGTATATAACACCTCGATTTTCTATTACTTCATCTGTCCATCATGCTCTCATATCCCTTGATCCTGCATGACGCTGAGGAATGCAGTGTATGATGTAGTAAATATGTGATAAAATACTTCAAAATCCTTGAGCACAATCACCTCCTCACTTGTCTAGTTGCCTGTTTCCACTGAAACCGGGCAGTGCAATGGAGGTGGCAGGAGGAGGCATTAGTGGAGGTCTCATTAGTCCCCATTTGCTCATTTGTCCCCAGATGTAATGCTGGCAATCAGTCCTCTGTACACTGTGCTGTACTCAGGCCCTCCTTATGGTGCTTCTGTCAGGCATAATTAATCAGCCCTTTTATTGATTGCATTTTGTATATTGGATTTTAGACCAGGAAAAATGCTGTGAATAAACATCTCTCCTGAATGCTGCCCCATACCAGGACTTCATTGCCTGATCCAACACAAAGCCTATTCCCACTGCATTACAAAGGTAAGAAATTCTAGAGGTTAGGTGTGTCATACTTCCAGGGCTAGTCAGGGTGCTCTCCTACCCCCACTTTTTGTCCTACTCAGAGAAAGTTCTATGTCCTGTTTCATAAACATTACAGATGGAAATAGTAATGGGACTGATATCAAAACTTACCACTAATCACTTTCTAAAGAAAGGGAATCACTTACAAAAAGTTACTTCATTCCAATTCAAAGCTCATTTTAAAAGCAATTCTTGAATAATACAATATAAAAAAATTAATTCTGAGTTCTCTTCTGGGCTTAAAGCTAGTTACTTCTATACCTTAAAATCCATGTTTAAACAGCTTGTCCTGTAATTTGGTTTGTTTCAAAAGGTAACCCACGCTGCTGAGGTTCTCTGCTTGTAGTCATCTCAGTTTGATATTGTTTTTACAAGTAATCTTTTTATTATCACATTCACCTATATTTTCCACAGGCATCAAGTTCAAGCCATAATTCTGACTCTGCTAAAACATTTCTTAGTTGGTTTTAACTTCTATAATTACTTTACAGTGTGCCCATTTACTGAGAATTTTGTGGGGGGTTTTTGTTTTGTTTTGTTGTTTGTTGTTTTTGTTGATGTTTGGGTTTTTTTTGGGGGGGGGCAGGGAGGGGCAGAAGAGCAAGATTTAAAAGGGAAGGGAATGACTATGCTGGATCTGTTGCCTGTGGTGAAAGATAAGACAAAAGGAGCAGACTTTTTACTTGTGGCTGGGTTCTGAAGGCGTAAGAGCCTAATTGGATGAAAATGAGAGAAGACAAAGGGGATACAGAACAGTCAAAGGATGCCACAAAGAAGCCTGAAAAGGAGAATCATCCATCTCAGTGTAGTAGTAAACACTATGTCTAAACACTTAAGATATTTCTGTTATTTTTCTTTCTGGTCTGTCATAGACTACTTGCTCAAAGAGTATGATTTAAGTAAGGGGAAAAAAAATTAAGAATCACATAACAGCTCTGCCTTTAGCTAATCACAGGCATGCCTCAACTGCAATCGTAGCTATAAATATAATTTCGTAAATGCTTACTCATGAATGGGATGTAACACTGATTGGTTGAAAATTGTACACATTTAAAACATCAGCCAAATTAAAACTTTTGAAAAACACAAATGATGGAGCCAATGATCAACCTTAAGTCTGCTCATAGTGCCTTATAGAACATGGACTTGTGGCACTGGTATCCTTCCTTCATACCAAAACAGGTAAGAGCTGCCTGCTCTGGCTGCCCAGTATCCATCTCGAGGATGAAGGGTAAGGCATTGTACCCTGGTGTGCACCTGAACTAAACATTCCTGATTTTTCAAGGTTTCTGTTTTCACAAACTGCATATTCAGTAAGACACAATGTAACACTGTTGTCTCTGTGGGAGGACACAAACTACCTCTTCCAATGGTGTGGTGGGTTTGAATAATGGTTTTGGCCTCTCAGCCCAGATTCCCAATGCTGCAGCTCACATTCATTGAATACAGAGGGAGAACACATTTTTGTCAGTCCTGCCAGTGTGATATGAAAGGCCAGGTATTACATGGTGAGTGATACACCTGGGTCCTTTCCAGTGCTCCCATGCTTAACTCAGAGAATGGTCACGAGTGACACTTTCTGCTAGCCCTGTGCCACCAGCTATTAAAAAGCTGGTCCAAGAGAGATGTAAAAAGAATAAGGCAGCCAAACAAACTCACAGGAAAAATGGAACATGCACCCTACCACCACTGCATGTGAAGAGCCTACCTAAAAGGATATACAAACAGTAATTATGTTCTCCGTTATCATAACTGGTCACTGAACAGTTTTTAAAGTTTCTTTTACTTTTAAGTTCCTAAATTAAAAATTAAGCCATGACTTGTACCTTGTTTTAAAGATTTAAATAGAATGTTATCATACAGAATTCTATATTACAGAATGTTATATAGGGATTTGCAGGTAGCAATCAGATTTTTCATTTGATTAGTCATTCAATATTATAACAAGAGAATGATAACAAGCTAATACAGAATCCATCACAGGTAAGAATCAAGGCAATAGGTTTTGTGTTTAAAAGGCTATCCTTTTGTACTAATTTCTACAAACAAACAAACAAAAGACACGAAAATAATAAATACTTTTTCTTTTGGCTAAAACCCATAATACCCAGGTTCACTAAAGTCTAACTATACACTATAATTCAACTGTCAAAGATTTTCTATTTAATAATTAAATAAAGTAACAAACCCAGCACTAATAACTTGGGTTTATCATGTCTCTTCCTGGACAAATTAACTGAGGAAGCTTTGAACCTTGCTTCCAACTTCTAATACTCAGTGAACTGGGTTTTCTTCTCATCCAGTCATCAGATGAATTAATATTAATAGTGAGTGCAGATGGTAAACTACTTACACATATGTTATTATGACTCCACAGCTACTGTGAGTCATTACGATCTTGCAACACTTCTGACCTGCTTCCCACACTAGCATTAAGGGCTCAACACAAACCTACTGAAGTCAGATTTATCAGTAGGTCCGATGTTTTTTCAGTTCCAACATAGCACCATACTATTTAACTGAGAATATATGAGCAACCTGAGTCTAAAAATTACAACTGCTCTTGCAAAGAGTAAAACAGAAATTATGGAAATATGATCACAAAGGCAATGCTTTGAGAGCAGTTTTCAATTTCTAAAGTAGTTATTACCATTTTTCTAAAATATATATTTCAGAGGCTTCCTGCTTTTCATGAACCGGAAGATCTAAGAGGAAGCAATGACACCAGAAAACCTGATGAAATTAAAAAAAAAAGCAAGCCCCATTTGTAAACACACAGTTTACAAACCATAATTTCTCTATTAAAAAATTAAGATGGTCATTTCATGTACAAGCACTGAACAGGTCCTGATGGGCATGTTTCCGCTGTACACACTGTTTTTCTGAAGAGTATGTCAACCACCAGAGGAAGGCAACCAAGGATTGGACACAGTCTTAAGCTGTGCCAGGGGAGGTTTATGTCGGACATTAGGAGAAATTTCTTCACAGAGACATTGGAATGGACTTTCCAAGCAGGTGGTAGAGTCCCCATCCCTGGAGGTGTGTAAGGAAAGACTACATGTGGCTTTGCTGCCATAGAACAACACTGTTCACAACATAACCATGTCTGCACACCAGAGCCTATATAGCTGATGTGAGTCTGCCTTTACTCCAACCCTGAGTGATAATTTAAGCTTCTAGGCCATAAATTGTTTTCCATGTGCTTCTGTGGGACACTGAGCAGTTGTAATTCCTATTGTTATACACTGCAGATTCTCAAAGCAGAACATTTTATAATGTTTCAGCAAACACAGAACTCTGCTTCTGTTCCTGAACAACTTGATCAATACACTGGACCTACATTGCCAGAAAGCAACTCATATATTGGAATCATCCCGCAAATTACTAATTAGTTAATCACAGAAATTTCTATCTATTAAGATGAAAAATAATACATGATTTCTGATTTCTATAACCAAAAAAGTTATAATTAGTGTAGAAAACTTTTCCATTTTAAACTCTGCATTTCTTTGCCCAGATCAGTGAAGTATTAGGATTTACATAAAATCCACAAAGAGGTTTCACAGTATCTTACAATCCTTGGGGGTTTAAGAAAGCTATTTCTGCAGATTGTCTAGAGGATTCTACTTAATTAATTAACTTAAATAATAATGCTATATGAAGATTTTTAGGGAGAACATGCACTCTGGTTAATTTCTTAGCATAGATAAAGTTGCCAATCTTCAAGAAATCCTACTGATAGCAGTTCTTAGGAAAGGAGTAGAACTGATAATGATACCTTATTTTGCCAGCATGAACTGATCTGAAATTCCTGAGGCCAGCCCAGCTTCTGACTTCAGTCTGTGTGAGCCTAAAAGAGCTGCCTTACCTCCCTCCTTGTTTCTGCTACCTCCATTAAAATTAAGGTATGATTGAAATCTTAACAACATCAAAGAAAGTAAATTTCCCAGCATTGTCTCGGGAGTCAAACATGTCCAGCTGACACCACCACTATCAGCACACAAATTATTTTTTAACCAGGTCATGGTTGTTGTCTTTTCCAAAGCAACAGCTAAGCTCAGCTTAGTGTCATGCTAGAGAAAACACCACAGTTAACAGGTCTTTTAACATAATCAGTCCCCTGTTACACAAAAGGTGCCCATGCCAAGCATTTTCAGCTTCCAGAGACCAAAACATTTTGGCGATCCTTTAGGCAGTATTTGATGTTTTCTCTCAAGTACTCATAATATTAAAAAGTTCACATGAACAAATACACATTATTATTATTACTGATTAAGCTACAATAGTACGAACCAATTGGTGAGAAAGTTGGATCTCAAGAAGAGCTCTAAATATGAATTATATACTTTTAATATATTTAGCTATATTAAGACATATGTAAGATGTCATTTCATCATTTTTAAGACAGTTACCCACATAGGAGTCAAGATAACATTATCTTTTTATTTTCTGATGGACTCTCAAATATATTTAAAACAGTTTGAAAATATAAAAATGGAATATGCAATTGTTCTATTAATTACTGCATTTGGGAGATACACACATATATATCCTTTTGTTGCACAGGATTTCTAGTGTTATTATTTGCATTTTAATATAAATGTTATAATAAATTGCATTATATTTCCCCCACAAGATTAATTTATGAAACCACATTGTGGTTGATGATGGCAGCTGAACCCCTCAATGGAATTAATTAAAGGATAATCTCCATTGCTTTGTAGCATACAAACCAATAAATGGCTGCTGAGATTAATAGCTGAAGCGAAGCTAAAGTGTTTAAGGAATTTCAAACCCCATTTATTATACACACCCTACAAAGCAGGAGAGATTATAGCTGTACAGCGAACCAGAACATCAAAAAAAAAAACCCAAAAACAAAACCAAAAAAGAAGACCACAGAAGGAAAACAACGTTTCCTTCCCTTGAGAATATATGAAAATGATGATTCTTTGTTCAACAATTTTGTGCCATACAGATGAACTTGTCTAGAAAGAAAAAGAACAGGGATGAAGCTAAATAAAGTGTGCTGACTCTTTCGATTGGTCATTTAAAACAAAGAATACACAGATAAAACACTTTTAAAAAACTCAGACCAGGACATTAGTGATGCAAATATAAGTAGATTCTTAAAAGAAAATTTGTTTGCAGAAGTTTAATTTTTTTTATATTCAAGTCAGGATTTCCCAAACAGAAACTTTACAGGGCTTACAAGACTTTCATCAGATATTTTCTTTAGAGCAGCAACTGAGGAATCTTTTGGATTAAATACCTTCTACATCTTCACATAACCTTTGTAGGTGACAGAAATGAGATTCATGCAATTTTCAGATCTCCTTCTGGCTTTGGGGTACAGGTGTGTGCTGCAACAGAAAGGATGTTTTGCTTTGAAATTTTGACCAAGTGACAAATTTTCACTGCCGTTTTTGGAGAAGTTGCATAAATCTTTGGTAACAACCAGTTAATTTTGGTTTTTATTAAGTGAATTGGAAACTGTCTTTAAGCGCCAAAACCTGTTCCATTGCTTCATTCCCTTAGCATTGAATATTATCCGTAGCTCTGATTTCTTAATATAATTAAGTCTAATAAAGACTCCCTACGAGCATTTTATTTAATTCACCTTTTCATTTTATTCTTCCACAAAAATGACCAGCAAGGTCAGAAATTTCTGTTTCAAAAAGGGCTTTCTCTTTTTTCTTTTCTTTTTTTCTGTCTATAGAAAATTAATGAAGTTTAAAGTTAAAGAGGTATGAAGTGTTGCTTAAACCCATCCTACCCACAGTGCATCTTTAAAGCTGACGATGGCTTAGCTTACTAGATAAAGTACATTAATTTCATCTGAAGACAAAGGCTGTCTTCAGGATAAAAATGTATTTAAAAGAAAGGAATAATAATAATAAAAAAGTTTATGCACCCTTGCCTGGTCTCCTAGCACCTGCTCTGGTTTCATGTCTGCCTGAGAAACCTGCCCAATCATATGTGCGAGAGGGAAAGGAAGAGAAACAGAAATTCCCAGGATGTATGGTCACTTTTTCATTTCTTCTGAGCTTAACCCTTTGGAGAGGAATAGGAGAAAAGTCTGGAATGAAAGAAGCAGAGTACAAAGAATCTCACTTCTGTTAGCCAGTAATATACCAGTCTGCTGAGTTAGAATTCTAATCAATAATGTTAAGTCCCTAAATATATTTGTAATAATGAACTGTAAAGGTAAGTTGTTGCATTCTCTTGAATATTGCTTTCTCTGCATTGAGAAATTTTCTTCAGCTTCTTTCTCTTTAGTCCTTAACTATACACTGAAAAATTTACTGCATTAGTGCAAATTATTCCTAGACCTCCAGTAGAAATGTTCTAGTTGTTTTTTCTTTAGATTTCCTTAAATCCACACTACTCTAACCTGATTTTATAAGCCTTTTTTTTTTTTTATAAAAGCCTACCATAATGCAAATAATTTGACAAACAGGAATGCAGAACTAAAACAGGAAACAAAATGCTGCAAAGGATTAAAATGTCACAAAAATTTTGGTTTGGGGTGGTTTCTTATTAACTGGATCCTAAATTAATCTGAACTGTAAAAAGAAAACCTCTCAACCTTTTTTAACAAATCTCAGTTCTCCTACTTTATTTACAAGATATTTTTTCCCCAGAAAATAATTTTTAAGGTCCTACAGTAAAATGAATGCTTTAAAATGCTACCTTGTCAATCTGGTGGCCTGAGTTATTTTGAACATTGTGAGTTGAATCTGGTGAGGCACCAAGAGCTTCCACCTCTTTCAGCAGAGTTGAGGCCTTTTTCCTATTTTACTGTAAGAGGTATTTCTCCTTCTGAAGATCATATTTAGTGCATAATTCTCACATAAATTTCAAAGTATCCACTAAGCAGCTTAAAATTGACACTGTCTCATATGAAACGTCTGTTTCATCCCCAGTGATAAAAGTTTGCAAAGCATTTTTAGGCAGCTCAGTATGTCAGGTATTATACGCTACTAGACTCCTTCTATAAATACAAAGAATATTTGTTATCCTTTATATTTAATCATTATAAATTGAGCCCAAACTCTAGGAAGTTCCTTCCACTGATGCAAGCACATGTATTTGATCTGAAGATTAATTATTGTTGACACAAGTACTTCCCTATATTCTTTAATATAAATGTACCTGTAATGTATTGTTATTATGTGACAGAGCACAGCTGAGAAGTTTTCAATTCATTAAGTGAATATAATATAGCATACTTGCAGTCTTGACTTTCTGTAGTCCCAATGCTCAGCCCTGCATTGTGCACTGTTTCTGAGTGGGATTTATCCTAGTTTTGGCATTTGCTGGACAAGAATCTTTATCCAAGCTCAACTGAAATTCAGACTTGAGAAAGGCTGGTTATCTCTGAAGAGCTATTAAACATGCCTAAGAAAGGCTTTGAAATGAAGGTAGAGACCTAAGTATCTAAAATAAAACTTGATGAACTAGATCTTTCTGGTTTAAATTTGACTTTGTCTTCTGGTGAGCACAGCAGGAAAATGGCCCCATAAACAGGCTGCACAAGGCTAACCTGCAAGCAGGATAGTAAGATGGGAAAAATAAATCTCTTCCACAGCAGGGACTTGTGCAACCAGTCGCAGCAGGAGCCCTCAGGGTAGCACACATTGTTCTGGACATGCTCCCCCAGTCTCACACCTCCGAGCCAGTATACTACAGCAGCAAAGGACCTGCCACTTACCTGGCTGCCACTAAAGAGCACAGACTGATTCCTCCATGCTTATGTGTTGCTAAACACAAAGCTTCCACAAGTTTCTGTGTGTTCTTATAACCCAAACTGAAATCATAGTGATCATTCTGGAAATGGTGGTGCAGAACCTTTTCTTTCTTTACTATTTGGGCTTATAGCTTCTCTTTGACCCATTACTCTTCTCTGTCTCAAACAATTTTATAGTTTGGCACTTGTAATACACTTCCGATTGTCTTTAGCAAAAAAGATTGCTGGTTTCACCTCTGAGTGCTGAACTGGAATCAGGTGAATCCATAATGCTAAGATGATTTCCTATAGTTACCAAGAAGCACCATTCCTGGGAGAATGAGATAGTTTCTCAGAAGAGCTTCAATAATACTGCCCATCCAATCAGACCAAATAATAAACTTGTAGGGAAAAAGTTTAAATAGTTTTATGCATTATTTATGTTTGGTGCTTTTACTTCATAGTAGTTACATAAATATGTAGAGCAAATTTCTTGATTCTGATAAACTCTGCAAAACCCTGTAGTTCAAAAT
Source organism: Empidonax traillii (assembly GCF_003031625.1). Lineage (NCBI taxonomy): Eukaryota > Metazoa > Chordata > Aves > Passeriformes > Tyrannidae > Empidonax > Empidonax traillii. The sequence goes on from NW_020955446.1 coordinate 442,902, forward strand.
GCTTATATTCCATGCAAAATTCCCTTTAGTGGCCAATAAGAAAATAATACAAACATGGTTTAAAGTTTTACAGGACCTTTCATCCAAGAGTCTCCAAAGGGATGCAGAGATATGTGCATAGTAACATTTTCATCTTACAGCTACGGAAATCAAAGGCTACAAAGATTAAAGCCCAAACCTTTAAAGATACCTTTGGAATTAACTGGAGCCTTTAAAAACTTTTCAGAATCTGCATCTAAGTGACTTGTCCAAGGATGCACCCTGCACATAACTGGAAAACAAAATTCAGGTGTATTTCATTCCTTTTTTTCTTTATTTCAAAGCCACCAAATAGGAATTATGCATATAGAACAAAGTGTAGCTAAATCACTTCATGCATTTCATAGAAGAGACATTACCCCATCAAATATATATGATCTAAGGTGTAATGTACAGTCTTGTCATTCATTGCACTTGAAGAGTCCTCTAAACATTCAGGAATTGCCATCACAGGCCATGATCACATGTGTGTGCAGATGAGTGTGTATGTGCATATGCATTTATAGCCCCAGAGACTAATTTGCATAGTGGAAGAAAGTCAAGTTATGAAGACTTTGACCACTAAAGCCTAGAAAATTAACTTTTCTATCTAGACAGTAGAAAAAGGGCTGTTTCTTTCAGAAGGCAGAGTCCTGAGAGGAGTTTTCTGAATATGGATAATACAAATACATCCCTCAAAAGATCCACATCGTGAATCAGGTCCAGCTGTTTACGTGCTTCCTTTATGTTCCATGTTGACACACAAGGAATTGTATTAGCAAAAAGGGAAGGAAAGGGAAAGAAGGGGAATCAGGTTTGAGTTTCAGAATTTTACAGATATTTACATACCATGCTAACATAGTTTCTGTCAGTGACATTGACTAAGAGGGGATACTACTTCTGTTGAAAACCATCACTGGTTTTAGGGGTATAAGATTGAATTTTAAAGGCACTTATATATTTTATTTAACATTTTGGTATTAAATATTCTGCTAATCAAGTCACATGCTTACTAGATGAATTAAATTCATATTCAATATCTATAGTCCTCTTTGTACTTTTTGTATGGATTTAAGATATATACATATATATATATATAGGCACACATTGCAGTAGAGAATTTTACCCCACAGGATCAAGTAAAAATATTTTTATTATTAAATGTCTGCCTTTGTTTCAACTATTTTTTTTCTGAAATGCTAACATTTCTCAGCTTGGTGCTTTGAAGAAAATATTGATCTAAAACAGTGTATCATCCTTTGAAAATTACAGGTATGAAGAAAATTGGAATGGAAAAGAAACCTCCTGGGTGAGATTATTCACCAGAAAACACAGGAAAACTAAATAGATCATACTTTTTGAAAGAGGAAGAGCCCTGGAGCGGGTGAGATTTGCATACTGATTAGAGACAAAGTTTAGTCAGGCTCACAGGCCAATCTATCTTCCATCACAAGACAGCATCTGTTTTAGAAGGTTCAACTCCTTTTAGGTAGGTAGTTGGTGTTCTAAAAACTGAAATATTTTTCATCTTTCATTACACATTTTTACTTTTGGGGGTTTACAATTCAGTGAGTAATACTTTTTTTCATGTTTAAGATAATTCTGTTTAGAAGTTATTTTTAGTGAAAAATAATTTCACCATTTTCCAGTTGTGTTAAAAAAAAAAAAAAATTGCCTAAGGGGTGTGATTTGGAAAATAGTTAAAAACTAACCAGAGACAACAGAAAATATAGACTGACCAAAATTAATAAAAGCAAAAATATAAAGGAATTGAAGAGATCTTATAAGTGAAAACTGATGTTAATAAGTGACCCTCACATAATATTTAATTGCATTTCTATTACCCCTCTCCTAAAGGTTATTCAACCTCTCCTCTATGATATCTCACTCCTTCTCTGTATTATTGAAGTTGTTCTGCCTATCTGAGTGAATTTCACAAGCACACTCTCAATATTTACCAATATCAATAGTGAAATTATTAAACAAAAAAATATCTCAGGACCGTTTCTATAAAAGTTTCAGTTGTAAACTCCCTGCAGTGCAACACTTTCCAATTTGACATGCCTGTCATGTGCATTTGCAAACTCCTTACCTTCTTTATGATTCTTTTTACTATGCCTCATGCTTTCCAGCATTGTACTCAACATACAGTCAACATTAGTTTACATATAAATTTTAATATCTAAAAATATACATTAATTTGGATAATCTGCAATTCTGTATGTCTATCTTGATTTGATTTCAATTAAAATTTTTAGATGAAAATATGTGTTTAAATGTTTCAAAGAGAAATTGTAGAAAACCTGAGGTAGCTAGTAACTTGAGAACTCTATTCAAAGCTTCCTTCTGAGTCCCACAGGAAGAAATTGCATCAGAGAATTCAAAAAATGAATGACATTATGGTGTCAGTTACTTTAATTCATCATTTTAATTCAAATTAAAATGAAATATGATGTACAGGAATATTCTGCTGTTGGCATGGATTCCTTTCCCAGACCACAGCTTAGTCACTTATCAAAAAATAATGGCAATTTTTTCTTAGTCATAAAATACTTTTACTGAGAAAATTATTTTTCATCAGTCGCATACATATGCACAAGATGCACCTGAAATAGTTTTCTGATCATCCTGCAACTGTAAACAAATGTGAGGCTTATGGCTATCATGCTGCTTCTTCTCCTAGATGGACTTTCTGTTTCCCAATTACATTTGCAGGCTATGGTCTTCATTCACTATTTCCATCTGCTCACTCATAGACAAATGACAGCTCTAATTTGAGCATATTTGGCAAATTTACCTGACTCCTGCATGCTTCCTTGGAGATGATAATCCCTCTTTGCACCCAGCCTGAGGAGACATGGCCTTCCTACCTGCAGATGAGAAAGAAAACCACTTCCTCTACCCTCTATTAAAAAAAAAAAAAAAAAGGATTATGGTAGGACTCTTGTAATCTCCTATTCAGTGAAAGTATTCATTTTCTTTACTGAACTTGTAGGCTGACCCAGAAAAGCAATAGTAATAATGGGTTTGGTGGTGCTATTCAAAACATCACCTCACCTAGCCTTCATCAAGTTGAATTTATGGCCAAAAAGACAATGTGCAGTCTGTTCCACTCACTCTTGAAGAGCAGTTTCATCAGTCAAATCTCTATCTAAAGCTAAAGGGAGTTTCACTTTAGTAAGACATGAGACTCAAGTCTTCCTCAACTACAGAAATGCACTGTATTATTGCACTAGTTCTTAGATGACCATGATAAGAATGCTGTTCTTCAGAAAACACAGATGTGAGGGAGACAATGGAAGTTTTTATAGCTTGCAATTAACTCAGTACAGCTAATGTGAAAAATGTTCCCTCTTCACAAAGCCACATGTTTTGAGACAGCTGTAGCAATTCATCTTGAGACATGATGTCATTCCCAGAATTCTCTTTTGTAGGAGTCGCTGCAGTTCTTGCTTACTTTGGTTTGACATAAGTAAAATTATTTGGCCAATGGATCTCTTGCTACATATATTGATCCTAGTATAAGTCTGTCTAGAAGAGAAGCAGCTTCAGTCAGGATGATCATTGAGATGCAGCCAGGACAAAACTGCAGCCTCTCAGATGTTAATGAAACACTTTCCTTCAACTAATCCAGAATGAGGATTTTACTCTCTCAAGTTTAACACTTGTCTGTACAATGCTTATTTTACAGCTGTGAATAAATGTTCACCTACTTCTAACAAGCAGGTTTTGGAGCACTGCAGTTGCTTCACAGCATGCCAACAGCAGCAAGCGGGATGCAGGGGTGACAAGCACAGCGTGGAGAGATCCTGCAGTGATGCCGAGCTGTCAGAGTGGGGGACACACAATTTCCCTTCCTCACAACTAGTGCAGAGAATGGCCAGGGGAAATAGGACAGGACTCAGCCTTCCTGGCAGTCTCTGAATGTGGCAATAACTCTTTGGCTTCTGGCAGTGAAAGGAATTTTTGTGCAGCCCTCCAGCCCAGACGATGACTTTAAGGAGTGCAAGATAACCATATGCCCTTTTACACAAATAATGTCACACACAACTGTTGTGAATGAATGCCAGGTATGAAGCAAATGTTTTCTTATTATCTGTATTACATTTCTTCCTCAGTTTTCAAAGTGGTTCCTGTATATTCTCCATTTTTAAGAGTATTTTCCAGTCACTGTACAATCTTCATGAGATAACCATAAAGAAACTATTTTCCCTTTAATGAATCCAAGTACATCATTAGTGAATGAAGTTCCACAGTTTCAAATGGAACAAAAGACTATAACTATACTCCAAACTTTAAATATAAATAACAACAAAATGCCTGTCTATTATATATATATTTATTTATTTCGTAACACTGTAATGCTGTTCAAAGGCCTACAAAAATTACACACTGCCATGAACACTGAACTTCAGCACAACAGGGTTTCAGTACTTATTAATCATAATTTTTCCTTGCTTAGAAATATTCATCTTCCTGATGGCAAAATTTAATTAACGTTGTCTTAAATTCCTGAATTCAATATTGGTTGGTATTGTTGATGTCATGAAGTGAAACGACTAACATTGATAACATCCTGTATTTCCAATCTTTAACAAAAGTATGCAATTCTAAAAGGACAGAAGGGGAAAATAGAGTAGAAACTTGTATAACGGATAAAATATAAACTAGTGTTGACTTTTATGACAGGCAGCCTATAATCTTTCACAAACTTGAAAAAATACTTTAATACCCATTACTTCAATTTAATTATAGAATTATGAAAGTAAATTAGGAGAGATCTCAAAAAGTCATCCAGTTTATGCCTTAACATATGATATCTGATCTAGGGATAAGTCTGAATATGTAATCAATGAGCTTTGCCAACTGAAGAATAGACAAAATTTTTCTTACATTACTAACAAATTCTTTTCTCAAAATTGTCAAAACCCACTGCAGGAGAACTTCATATTTTCAGTATGGAAATTCACATAAACTATTTGTGCACAAACAGCACCTGGCCATGATTCATGACTCCTTTTTATGCAGGATGAATTACCTTGCTTTAGCTTTCTTACCCAATAGTATAAACTGCAGTATGACCCAATTAATATTTAATAATAACATCCTAAATTGATATTTTTCGTGAGGATTGGGCTGACTCATAATATATGAGGGGAATTACCTTCACAAAGTATCAAGAAAAGAATTTCAAATGCATGATGTCAGGAATTGAGAAAATTCATTCACAATAATACTAATATGATTATTTTTACAGTGTAACATATTTTAACTTCCACTTGAGTTATTTACTGATTTTTTAGAGATAATGAGCACTATCAGCTACAAGTCAAATCAATAGCATCACAGTTATAATGTCTGAAAGTCTGACCCTTCACCTACACCAGTGAATTTACTCCATGGTTAATTCCACACACAGCACTGCAATCTACAACATCTGCACCACCTAATGATTCCAGTACTGCAATAGAATGGATGGGTAAGCACAAGGCACTCCAAATCAGATTTAAGAAAATATTTATATACAGTCCCCCCTATTTAGTGTCAATATCTCAATAGCAGAGAGATGCAGTGATGTCTACTAATAGTTCTGTACTTTCCTAAGATATCCTTTCAAAATATTTAAAGCATATTATTAAGTGGTTATCCCACTTTAATAAATCTGAACGATCTATACAAAATTAACACAGAAAGAATATTTCTAAAATTTCATACTTGTAGTAATTTTTTTTTAGAATCACTAATTCACAAAGTGTGTCCTAATCATTCATGCAAATCACTAGTTGTAATGAGCAGTGTAACTTTAGCAATGAACTTATTTTATAAATTACAGGAAATGAAATGGAAAACTCAATCCTGAGCTTATAAATGTCAAGTGTAATTTTGTTTTATGTCAGACACAACTACACGTTCTATGTGAGTAAAGAATTTGCCACAAACATAATCCACTTTTGTGGTTGTGGAAAATGCAATGATGCTCAGTACTAATAAATAAATACATTAAAAGATACAGTTATATTAGATTTAGTTTCCACAGTGGGCCAGATCTAGCACGAGAGTAAATCAATAGAACTCTAGAGAAGCTAAGCTATTTCTGACAAATTGCTCTGGATCTGGCCCCTGAAATAATTTTTTTTAAATGATTAAATAAAGTATTGCACATATAAGGCATTGATTTTTATCATTGATTTTGTGCTGGCATTTGAGCCAAGCCTCAAAAAGCTTGAACATTTTATGTATTTACAGCTGTCTGTTGACAAGGAATAACTGATTCATTCTAAATGAAACATATTCCTGAAACTTATAAAAACAGCTTTTCTCGAGACTAGATTTACAAACAACTCATTCAAATAAAAAGTTAGAAAATGTATTTAAATCACTGAAACAAAAGCAGAATTCTTTTTCTTGAATTTTTTTCTGGCTTGTCAAACAAATAAGATAGATTATATTTGCCTCCCAAGAGAGCTCTTCCATCAGCAAAATACGAAGATCAATGATGAACCATCATCTTATAAAAAATATTTCCAGTGACAAAATGATGCTTATTGTTTAGCATTTTTAGATAAATATATATGTAGGAAAATTTTGTTTGCCTGTCACTGTGTTTTTTCCAATCCCCCCATCATTACACAGGAAGAGCAGTCTTTCCTTTTTGACAGGCAATTTCAGACACAGGTCCAGCATGAGCAGAACCTACCTCTGACTCATTTCAAAGCCTCTCTTGTGTCACATTCTAACACAACAACAAAAAGTTATTACCTGGACATAAGAAAATATCATCCTCACAGAGACTATCACATATCAAACCACTCAGCTTCCCCAAGTCTCAACTGGTCAATGTGTTATTCCAGAAGAAAAAGCTTCCTTCCCCTCTCTTTCAGAACCCGTGTACACCAATGCAAAAGTAGAGAATACTGCAACAGGTGCTTTGCCAAGAATGAAACACTGAGCAGAAAAGACAGTTATTCCACACCTTCCAGCCATATTCCTTCTCTTCCTACCATTTTGAGTTACTTTTGGCTGAGCACAAAATCCAGAATAGGTTTTGGTTTACCAGTGTTGGGGGCTACCTTTTCAACATATTTATAGACAACTTTGTCACAGTAGTTGAAAACACAGCTGATAAAATATTTACTTCTAAATCTTAGAATGATGGATAAAAAACACATGAATTGTGAACAACAATACTGATGATGGAGGGTTTTATTCCCATTGCAGTGATGGTGAAAAAACACGGCAGACAAAGGCACAGCTCAAAAGCAGCAGAACAACCAGAAGAGTCAATAGGTTTAGACTCAGTTGTAAAACCAGCACTCATGGTGCTAGCAAACGTGGAATGAGGTTTGTATTCAAACTTACATTGACTGAAAACTCCAGCAAATCACCTTTATAGGCACTGTTTACAGAAACTTTCACAAATAAAATCAGCAAATCCAAATCTTGGATTCTCTGCCAGGTGTGTCTTCATTGGTGAGGCAACTAAGAAGTAGTCATTAGAACCCCATGACAAGGACCTTTTGTTTCATAAAAAATTAAAAGAACACTAGGGAATATTTACATCCCCCTTTTTGTCACCCACTGGTTTTATGAATCCCATACTAACATTATTATTCAGTAGCCTGACTGTACTTGGCACACCATTTATTTCTGATGGTAAGAGAGGCAGATTCTTTCTGTGTAACACACTGATACTAAGATCTCAACAATTTTCAGAGAAGACTGACTACAGCCACATTCTGGTAACAAACATACCTTTTTCTGGAATTGGAGGGAGGTCAGGAAAAACTGTTTTTTAAGACATTTAAGGGATCCCACTAGTATGGGAGAATTAACACCAGGTTCCAGCAGCTATCTTAACCCTCTACCCAATGGTACATGCCAGTACCTTGAAAAATTACAACCAGAATGCCCCGTACTTTGACAATTCCTGCCTAAAAAAATCTCTTTTGGGAGCCATTGGCATAAATAAAAACAGCTGCTAATGTGAGGAATTATAAGAGTGAGAAGCAACTTGACAGATACCTCTGATTTGACTCTGTAAGCTCTTAGTTTCTTCACTAAGCATGGCTTCCTCAGGCCTCAGAAGTGAATTCAAATAAAGCTGAATAAAACTTGGTGCGAAAATGTTTAGCCATTATATTTCCCTATTCATACATTCAGAAAGCTTCTGCACAGTAGTTATTCAAATTTGATTTTTGTCCTTTGATTGTTTTCAGAGATATTACAATATCATCTCAAAGATCCGTATTTATCAGTCTTGAAAGAGCTGACAGTAGTGTGGGTATTCCCTAACAAGGTGCAAAGAACCTGTCGTAATACCATTTTTTGTTGCACAGTTCATCTTTTATAATTGCAGCTTCATTATGATACCTTACATGAACAAGAGTGCATGCACTTCCAACTAGGAAAATAAATGTAATAACTAGAACAAAGAGGATCAGAAAGAGTATATGATATACTCACACCACAAGGTCAGAAACAAAATTATATCTGCCTACTGTCCCATCTTATAGTTCATCCATGAGATGATAGCTGAGGGTCAGGTACCCAAAATATATTTCCAGGTTTTATCCCTTGTATATGTTAGTTCTCCTCCTGCCCCCTTTCTTTCATACTGAAAAGCTGAGTTTCAGAGAGATTAAGCTAAGTAGCATATATTAACTATGGCTCATTACACATAACAATGGAAAAAAATAATATTGGTTCTAAAACACAGAAGAGAAAAAGAAGTGTTACAATAATGAGTTTTTCAACTTATGGATATTCTTCTCTTTATTGAGAGAGAAAGACCCTGTATTTTTTTCTCAAAAGATCTGATCCTAGAGTTAAAATTGTGTCTTGCATGGCACGATGCTTTAACCCCTCTCACACATGATGGTTCCAAAGCACACACTCAGAAAAAATTGCAATTCTCAAACCTAAGCAAAACACTCAAAAAAAAAAGGTGTTTTGACAACTGAACATCTGATGACTGTATCACTTAAACCCTTCTATTATTTAACCCTTCTCAAGATTTAACATAATAACATGCTTCATTGTATCTCTAATAATCAGTCTAAAAATCCTTTACATTTAAGGTCTTTGGCTTAATTAGTGGCAAAATTTCTAGGATTCATTAATACACTCTCTTTGTCGATGCAGTTTTTGCTAAGTAGGGCATACCTTAGCCTATGAAAAATGTCTGATTGATTATAATCAATACAGTATTCAATGCACGAAACAGATTTTTCTGCAGTAGTGTGTAACACAAAATGGCTAAAAAAATATGCAAGCTTGTGTCCACCACCCTCTATCAGAAACAACTGACTTTCTAACGGCTGTTTCACTATGAATAATGCATTCTTCTAAATCCTCTCAAAATGCAAAGGAAAGGCTCTAGAGTTAAATAGTTTTCACTGAAAAGATAGTTTCTAAGTTCAACATTTCTGCGCTCAGGTTTCATGTGCACCGCATTTTTCCCCCACCATCTGCATACAGCATACACATGCATTACTTCAACATTTTCAAAAGTCCATTAGTTATTCTGCAAAAAGCCTGAAATGACCTCCCCAGTATAGCACTAACCATCCTATTTTAGGTTTTTCCAAATTTAACAATTACATAATTATGAAGGATTAGTGAAAATTTTTCAGATATGTTAGTAGCTGTGCAGAGGGACTCATACAACTGATAGAAGGAGGTTTCCATGTGAAACTGAAATACTGAAGAGAGAAAAGAAATAGAAAAGAGGGGATTATACTGAATGTCTAGGCAGCAATTGTTTCTGTTGTGCATACACATCCTGCCATTACATACTATGCTCCTCTCACTGTCCAGTACCTTTGCAGTTTCTACAAGAGTTTTTTCTTTCTTACACCATTCTCCTACACATTTGCAGAAGTGAAGATTCATCAATGTGTCTTATAAGATGTGACTATACTCTCATCAGTGCTCAAAAGCTGAATTCCATCAGTGAAATTACTAGATTATTTTATTTAACTCAAAGAACGTTAACTGCATTGCATGACTGTAGAAGTCAGCCTTAATAAATGGATAATTTACATAAACAGTAAACTTGTTGCCATATTTTCAGCATTATGTAAAGGAAATATAACCCATATCTATACATCAACGATTCTTTTTTTACATATTTGTGCTTTAAAACAAATATGAAAGAAAAGTAAGTAACAGCAGTGCTTATTTCCAAAGTGTAAAAATATCACATTCATTCCTAATAATCACAGGAAAGAGAATAATAGGAAAGACCCCAATAGATGAATCAACTAATATGTGTTTAGTAAGAGAAAAAGGTATTGCTGGACCAGTCTCCTGTTTTCCAGCAAATGCCCTTTATTCTTGTTCAATACAGCAGGAAATTCTTTCTTTATGCTGTAACTTCCCACTGGAAAAACTGAGCCCACAGCCCAAAGGACTGATCCTCTGCAAGGGGTTTAGGGAGCACTTGTTCAGGCAGGAGATTTTACAGAGGACTAAACCGGAAAGCAAAGTTTCAGCTGTGGGTATGAGACCACACTAACCCAGCACCGAGTTTGACCTAATTAACCACACCCAGAGACTTCTGGAAGTCACATAACCCTACAAGTTCTCAGAGACATTGAAGCTGAGAAGGGCAGAGGAACTGCTTATGTGTCGACACTGTAGAAATGTCCTCAAAAAAGCAAAACAAAAAAAAAGGGCTGAGAAAAGGGCTTTGGGGAAAATGGAAAAATATTGCCTAAAAGGAGCCTAGAAACAGAATGATAAAGTTGTCTCCCATTGCCTATCTTATGCTGTGTACAAGGAAACTTTTCACTGTTCATTTTTTCTAAACAAATATGAAAAAAAATAATCAATTCCATTATTATCTAAACCCAGAAAGAACAAATGTAACCACAAATATTCAAGTATTTCCCTTTTTTTTTTTTTTTTTTGTAACATTTTTGAAAATCACTGTTTTGGATTAGAACCCTTTTATTACACTAAACGCACAATATCACCACAATCCAAACTACTCTAACATATAAGCAGTTTTAATAGTAAGATGGGGAAAATGCCTTGGGTTAGGATTTTGCAAAGCACAAGTGGGTTACATTAATAAAAATTGAGATGGCTACATTCCTACAAGTGTTTATAAAAAGAAACTTACAGAATTCTGGCTTAATTTATGTTGCAACAAGGTTTTATTTTAAACTGCACCCTAAATGTTACAAAATTGTGGCTGTGACTGACATATAACTATGGATGTCAAAAAGCGGCAATTGTAGATGTCCTTCTATAATAGCAGCCAATTGCATCGAGACTCTCAAAAATACATTACTAGATAGTTAAGTCTAACTTTAGTAATTGGCTGAGAATCTGAATACAGAAAATATCAACACTGCTTTACAAGAAATCACACTTTATCTTATCAAGCACTACAGCACTTTTTAATACAATATTGCAGAACAAAATAAGAAGGGAATTTTACTCCAAGATGAAACATTTCTATTTGAACTCCACAGTAATTTTTGCTCACAAAATATCTATATATTATTCTGAGAAAAATTGATGAGTTGTTGGATTTGACTTAATTTATATATGTGATCATGTAAAGTATAAAATTACAATTAGAGACCTTAAAAAGATGTGCATTTTTGGAGGTCGGCAGGGCTGCTCAGCTGAGGGGGATCCTAACCAAAGCCAAAAGCCCATTCTCTGCCCCATCATAGACCTTGCAAATAAGAAGAAATTTACATCATATCTGACACCATATATCATATAATATAAGGTCACGTAAGATAGAGGATATCACATATATGTATTTTATGTAGTAAATGAAGAAATCATTTCAGCAGCATCTCATAGATTCCCTTTACGTCTTGGAACATAATAACTTCTCATAAAAATCAGCTTATTTAAAAATTAAAATTAGCTGCATGTCTTTTTAAATTTTTGACTACAAAAAGGCTTAGGATTTTCCTGAAAATTTCACTATGATAATTTCAGTATTTGTTAACCTCATTTTGATATCTCTTTCTACTACACCTGCTCTGAAATACGCTCTTATTATTAAAAGATCCATTTTTTTCCTTTTTTTCCGCCTTCTTTTAAGTTGAGCTTTGTTAAAAGGTATCGAAAAGGACAGAAACATAAAAAAAAAAAAATCTACATGATAAAGAACTTCCTGATGCCCTATAACAAGAATACAATGACAAAAAGGTTTTAAAATTCTTAGATGAAATCTGACTAATAAAATAAGTCATTATAGAGAAAAGTTACTGCTCTAAATGAAATAAGGGAACACATACGGGAAGCTGAAGCTCACAAAAACAGAGGACTTCCTCCCAGACTTTCTGCTAGGATCCAGATATGACCAAGCTTAAGTGGTGGGTTTTGTTCATTAAAATCTTACTGTTATACTTCCTTGTGCAGTGGTGAAAATAGAAAATAAGGAAAACATCCAAATTTATACTTTCAATAAGAAGTTACAAGGCAATGCTCCAGAATCAGTTTTCATAAATAGCTGGGTTTTTGTGCTACTATTGTTACATATTTCATAATGAAACTTCAAATACATGTGTTTAGACACGTAATCTCCCTCAATAGAATAAAAACAGACTGTATACATACACATTCAAAAAAACACCATATTGAAAAACGGTAAATAGGTCATCAAAGTCAAGGAATACAGACCTAGGAAATGCCAGGATTAAGGAACTTACAAACTCTTATCATTTGAAATTATTTCAGGAGTTTGATATGGGCTGCAATATTAATCTAATAATGCATTCCTACTTCATCATCTTGCAAATATATTGCAATTTTTTTTTTTAGTTTTAAAAAATGTGTTCCTCCTTCAAGCAGACTTTCTAGAACATATATTTAGGGGTTTTTTTACAGAATATAAAATAGCGGTTAGTTGATAAAATATGAGAACATTTTTTTCCTTATTCTTTACTATTAGCAGAAACAGAACAATGATCTAGCTAGCCCTTGCATTTAACCCAATACATCACTTCTTTTTCACTTTTAGTATATCTGAAAAACCATATACCAACTCATTTAAGAGGAAAAACAACACTGAACTTTCTATATCCAAATTTAAGTCAGAAACATAACTTAATGTATTGAAAAGAGGTGCCTAATCTTGCTTCCAATGAATTCTATGACAAAGTTTTTATAGACCATTATGAGATGGGAAGTATCCTTGGATATAATTACACAGGAACACTTTCTACATGCCACAGTACGTGCTGTACTACTCAAAATACATGAGAATAGGAAAGAGAAACTTCCATGAGAAAATTTTTTGCACAATAATAATAATAATTTCATCCTCAGATAAAACTCTCGTGTCACAATCCAAGTGGACTAACATTCAAACTGTTGCAAAACTGAAAGTGAGAGAACTACCTTACTCCCAGTTTCTCCATGTTGCTACAAGCTATGCATAGAAAGCTATACATTTTATGTTCAAAGTGTACCTGGTATGTCTTGTCCTTGGTATATGTATTTAAAGTATCTTTCGCAAATGAAGTATCTTATTGATGATGATGGCAACCTTCATTCAGTCTGGTTTTCACCACAATTCTGCTGTCTAGACCAAATAGAAATTGCCAATTTATACAGTAATTGCTACAGATTACACAGATACATAAATTATTATTTATGCCATCATATACAGTAATCTTCATTCTCCACATAGTAAATCTTTCACAAAGGTGCTGAAGTCAGGCCTTTAACTCCATATTTAGTAGAGATGGCAAAAATTCAAAATTTTCCAAATTTTCTTGATTTTCAAAAGTTGAAGGAACTGCTTTTTGCTCTGTGTGAGCAGTAGTTAAGAGGTGAATATTATGATTAGGAAATCTTTCCATTTTAGTGAGGAAGTCTACTACCAGAAGACTAAAGCAATTCGTTTCGAAATTTACATGTTACATGAAGCAACCAATGCCATGAGATACATTTTATATAACATTCCAGAGGTCACAAAGTATTTAATTTGAAAGACATAGTTTATAAACGTATATAAGAAGTACTACCCTCTCAGGAAAGGATCAAAGCTTTCAAAGTTTTCATTATGAAGCTCCTAGCTTTAAAGGTGCCAACTATAATACTCCACTTCTATAATGATACTTTACTGATGCACTGAAAGGCTGTAAAACATATTAGCAAAGAGCTGGTCATAAAAGAAATTGATGATTATGGATTATACTGTAGTTACATTTTGAAGTGAAATGGCAATTGCAATATGAAATTATTTTGTTGCACTTTGAAGAAGATAAAAGTTGCAAAGCAAAATATGAGTTAAAATATATAATATTTGTGGCATAGATGACAGAATAGTAGGACTGAGAATAGGCAAAAGATTTGAGTCAATGAGAAATAGATCATCATCCCTATTCTGAAAAATATTTGCTTCAGATCCATTTCCACAGCTCCTTCATCTTGCTTGTGTGGGCAGTCACTGAGCTCCCCAACACCAGTGGCTTCAAAATATCTACTTATAGGAGCAAGAAAGTCACATTTCCCCTTTTGCAAATTACTATAAATTCTGAAGCATGGAATACATTACATCACATTCCAACAGCAGGACAAGTTTCAAATTGCATAATTTCTGTTGGTCTGTCATCTGAAATTACCTAAAGTTAAGGTAGGCTTCCCTTAGTTGACCTCTTATAACACTTAAGGCTGGAAAACAGTTTAAATCTCAAAGTGGGATGCAAATTGTCTGTACCAGTGCCTTTAAAACAAATTAGGCTGTACCTCAGACTACAACTTCCTGAAGGCCTGGGGAAATCTTTGACTAACCCCTCCACTTTAAAAAAATCCCATGAGACAGATATGCTGAAAGCAGTCCCCTGGTTCAAGCATGGAGATGTATATAAAAAGCAATTGGGAATCCTTAGTATTTTCTTTTAAAAAAAATAAGTCTGCAAATTTACAGCTGGGTCTTGTTTTTTATCAACTCAGTAGCTACACTTTGGCTTTTCTGTATTAGGCAGATTGGCATAGGGAAGTCATAGGACCAATTTAAGCCCTAGATTTAGGAAATACTTTTTTAGAAAGACCATATACCCTTTCTAGTAACACTCCCAAAAGCACCTTGTCAAGTGCAAGAGATTCCTGGTGGGAATGGCTGGGAGGAAGCACGTACGTGTAAGGAATCGAGAGAGGTTTGGTCAAAGAGTCCTTTCAGTCCTCTACCTTCACCGTGGCCAGCCTTCCAGCTGGGAAGTAACACCTAACACTGGAATCAAGCCAAGACTCAGACCACCAGTGAGTCATGAGGTCCCTATTTCTTTTCCATCTGACAGTCATACTGCACAGCAAAATATTAGATTGCATTTTTTACTCTAGTTGGAGTATTTGGCCTACAAAGCTGAACAATACACTGCAAATTTCAAACTTACTGAAAGAATTAGGGAAAGTTTTAAATTCATACCCTCACTAAGAAGATGAGGAGTAAGAAGGACCCCTGGAAGTAAAGCACTGAAAGAAGGGGAGGTAAAAAATAAATAAGTAAGTAAGATCAGTAGAAAGTTGGCTTTTGGATCTAGATGAATAAAACTGAGACACAGGGTTATGTGCAAACTGGTTTAAAGGGGGAAAGTTGGGTATAAAAGGAATGAGAAATCTAGATTTTTTTCTCCGTCTTGCAGCATAAACCCATTCCATACTTTTGTAGTTAGGATGTAAGACTATTAGGAGGAAAATAATCCTACTTCAAGTTACATGAACTGTGTTGTGTTATATTTTGTGACAAGATGTGTATATTTTGGTTGCAAGACTTTAATAGTTCTGGTTTCATTCTTGAATTAAGAACCAGAAAATGAGTAGTGAAATATCCTAAGTAGTGATGAAAGCTAAGGTGGTGGAGAGGGAAAAAGCCTGAGCTCAAGAGGAAGGTAAGGAGGAGCGAGGACTGGAAACATCCTCATTGTCTGGAGCCTCAATTGAATTGCTGGGGATTTTTTTCTCCATTTCTATTGCTGTCCCTCCTCCTCTTTCTCCTCCTCTCCCCTCTTTTAACCCTCTCCTATCGCTTCATTTTCTTTCATCCTTCTGAGCTATGCCAACACCAGGGGAGAGATCCAGAGCAGGACAGAAGGTCCACTAAGTCTGAAATAAAAAAAAAATTACAAATACAAGATAAAAAGGACCCAGAAATTCAAATGAACGCACCCAACATTTAAAAATATACTTTCCTCTGTTTGTCACTGCAGATGAATGTGGCACAGGTCTCTATAGCTGGGCTGACTTTGATACTAAAAGATCTGAAAGTGAAAAGTAGTCACTCCTATTCTGATTATAATTGATATTTACAACATGCATTAATAATTGTGACCTAGTATCAAGAATTTCTGAACCCATTTTAAAATTTCTGAGATGAAATATCACACTATAATGTGACATAATGTGACACAATGTTAAACTGTGCATCAAATTAAAAAAAAAAAAAAGTGGCATTCCTGAAATAGTTTATTTCCTCACACTGAAATGTAATTATTTTTCTTGTAATCTTTCCTTTCACAAATATGCCCCTAAATCCTCTGTCAAGGTCCCTGAACCACCTACTCACCCAGAACAGCTGGCAGAGACATCATATAACAGAGTTTAGCTTATATGCCCTACTCTCACTGAGAAATTCAGTTGTGCTCACCTGTGCTTAACAATCTATGGTCATGAGACCTTTATATACCCGTGACAACACTATGCTCCTAACTCTGAGCAGAGACCTAAGAGTGAAAAGGAAATGTTATGGTGCATAAATGAAAGAGGAAAAAGAGGTGAAAACTTCATAAAGTTAGCAAAGGGTTTTATCTTTAAATCTGTTTTATGTGAACGCTGCTCAGACAATGCATTTTTGAGGGGCAGTACAAAAAACCTAAGTTAGAAATATAAATAGAATGTGAGGAACAAAGACAGAGACCAAGAGGTGGTGAAGTGTATAATGTGACATGGTAGCTGCAACTGACAGTTTATTGTCCCCAGAGAATATTACTGCACTTATTTGAAGCAGTTATTTCAAAGTGCTGAGAACTCCAACTTTTTAACTCCCCTTCTCAATTCTGACAAGTCTGCAAGATGTCTGAGTCTGTGCAAAGCATTATATTGTAGCTGTTAGAGCTCACAGCTGCATCGTACTTTATCATGGTAGTAACGCTGTGGTATTTGGGCAATTAACACTGAGTTTTGTGCTTACTCCTATAATACCAAATGGTTCCTTTCTAATTTGGATTCAGCTTTAGTTCAGTTTCATACTATGCTGTCAGTGAAAAACATGGCCTATACAGTCAGTTTAATGACCTTTGCACAGGCATACAGACAGCGCTATGTCACGAATAAGACAAACTCTACAGTAGAAACATGTACACTATATTCACATATTTCACTACCTGTACAAAATCCTACAGAGAGCCTAAAAATTAATGAAATAGCAGAATTCAAAACTTGTGGAAGAAGATAATGATATCACAGAATACTAGGCAGTGGTACAAACTGGTCAGTGCTTTGGCATCCTGCTACTCACCATGACTTGGGGCAAATCTAAAGAAAGGCACTGGAGTAAACTTTCTCTAAGAGCTGGTTTTACAGATGTTAACAAGTTTTACTGGAGTGTTTTAAAACAAGAACATACATGAAGACATTAGCAGCATGCTATCAATAGCTAAATATTTCCCTATGTTTCCTGAATCACCTCAGCTTACAAACTAAAACTACTTTTTTAATTTTAAAATCCCACTTCTGAGACATCTAGAACTTTCAAGTTCAGCACATCTGTTTGTTGATCTGCTAATGATTTTTTAACACTGTACATCTTACATTAATTTACAAGAACAAAGTACAACTAGCTGATTCCATTGCCACCCACATAATCGTTGTTTCAATTATTGTCAGAGATTTCCAAATGATGTCTATAATTTTACCCAACAGCTCAAGTCCTTGGATTTTAGAATAGGACTCTGTGAGGAGAACTCATTGAAAGATCGATTGTTGTCAGATTACATTACAAACAGACAGAAAACTGTGAAGTAAGAGAAAAAAGGTGTGAAATCCTGGTCCCATCAGAAATCTTTGTGAATTTTGTCATAGCCCAAGTGAAATTTATCATAGAATTGATCAAAAGTGTTTGGAAACACACTTGCATTTCTGTAAAAAAAATTACTGAAGAAGTTGAGAATAAATTAGTGAAGATTCTAGTGGTCAAAAAATAATTTTTCAACCAGGTATTTCATTGAGAGATTAGTATTTCAACACGTAGAAATGTTGGGGAGCATGAGATTCATCTCCTTTAACTTCGTCCATCAAAAAGTTAGGAATCTATTTTAAATGGGCCATCTAGGTTCTCTCACATCAGTGAAAAGAGAGAGGTGTTTTAGGAAGGTTGTTCATCTCAGCTGTCCATAGATACCTCTTTTGGGATGTAATCTGTAATTCTCTGGAGGTGGTTATATATCTCCATTGACTACAAAGCCTTGAGCAACTGTGTTAGACTTCAGTGACTAACTTTTAGACGGCTAAAATGATGACTAGCTTAGTTCTGAAAACCTATTTTTTAAACAACAAGGTTAAGTGAGATGAATTGAGCCTTGGTGTGAACCACTTTATCAAAAACCTACAGAAAAAAAAAAAGGTTTTGACATAGAATTTTGACTAGCATATGTATCACTAATTTTAATAGGACCAGGGTCTTATTCTGCACCTTTCTATTTCTACATCATCCATGGGAGCAGGGCACATGCTGATGAATAGTAACATAGTATGCTTTTCTCATAAAATCATAAACAACAAAAATAGTATCTATGTTCTGATATACTACCCCTGTAAAGCAAAAGTGGCATAAATGCAGTTTCTCTTTTCATTATGCATAATGTACATTAATTGTCTTTCACTTACAAGTGCACAACTAGAAGATGCTAACCTCTTCAGAGCCGGTCTTGTAGTTGTCCCATTTACAAAACTCCAATTTAACTGGAAGATGTATATGCAGGAAGGAAATATAATTATATCCTTCTTCTGCAGCTTAGGAAAAAAAAAAAAACGATTTGAATTTATATAGTAGAGACTAAATTAGAAAACTGACCTACTGTGCAATATCTCAAGGGCTGCATTTTATCCTGTGAAATCAGCGGCAAATACAAGATGAAAAACAAGATGATAGTACTGATTTTTTGTTGTTATTTAGAAAAAAAATAATCCCTTTTATAGGTACCCAAACAGGAAGGTGTTGTTTGGCTTTTTTTTTAATTATACCTTTGTGGAGTCTATTTCATAGACATTGCATGACATTTGCACAGCAGATTTTTAAATCTTATATTACTTCTACCCCAATATTTATTGTGTGAAGGATCTTTTGGTAAAATATTGTAACTGGGTAGAATTACTTTTCTTTATAAAAAGTAACTCTGCATTACAGACCTAACTCAGAAGCATGTTGCTGCAATTACTAAAAGCACAATGTTTCATTGTAAAAAGTCAGTGACTTACTACTATAACTCCCTCCATCCACAAAAATAGCTGTTAGCATTCAGCAAGCCCTGAGTGCAGGCCTGGTGTGCAAAAATGCACAAGACTATCTTTGTTACTTCAATTCATATTGTTCTAATAAAATACTATGACAGTGCTAACATTTTAATGCTTCTGCACTCCATTATGATGCAAATATTTTAGTGCTTCTGCACTCCACTATAACACAACAAAACAGAAACAGGGAGTAGCATTGTCAACACAATACAAATATAACTCTTTGAGACAGAAACTCCAGTTCTTCAGTCAGACTAAAAACACTACATGCAAGGTATACATGTGCAGTGCCTCCTCCAAATCATAAAGTTCCCCCTATTTAGCAAGATGTGCTGTATCTATTTGACAATAGGTCCTGTTCAGCTTCCACGCAAAACTCTCAACAAAAACAAAGACACCTTTTTTACTGAATGAACTGTGCTAATGTGATGCTTTTCTACAGAACAAATTTAGCCTTGTTTCAGTCAGGTGAAGAATCTCATTAATACTTGATTTGTGTCAGATATTCCTTTTTGTTGACCCTGAACAACACAAAGCACATGCTTGACTCAGGGGATGATCTTGATGAAAGAACAATGTGACTGAGCAGGCTAAAATGAAGGTTGTTGGTATGGGGCATAGTAGGAAGACTGGGACCTGACTTTCAGCAAGTCATTCATTAACCACCAAGGTCCAGCAATTATCATTGTATCCTTTATGATCTATTCTTTAAATAATAATAATGGTTTGTACTGGCTTTTATAAGTTAGGCCTGTCCAAGAGACTGTAAGCTGTTCTCAGAGGACCATAGAATTAACTATGGAAAGCACCAGCTGTTTACAGAGCTCCACATTGACTTGGTTGCTCAGAGACCGTACATCAGTAGAGGCAATAATCACTGACATCAGGAGAGGGCCACCTGGGAAGGACCACTGATGTAAACCAAGTTTAATCACACCTTTGGGTATTTTAGGAGAAAGACTAGTGAATGTGCAAAGGAAAAATAAAGAGCCTTGGGAGTGCCACTCATATTCCACCATATTCATAACCACTGTTGGTCATCACTCGTATAAAATCCACCCTTGCTTCTTCAAACCTCTACTACTCACGTCAGAGTAGAAATTATTATACTTATTACCATAACCATGAAGGAACTGCATCAGAGGAAAAAAAACAACTCTATTCCTGAAACTGAAATGCCACTGCAGAATGGTTGAGCCCTGACATCCCGGCAGGCCAGCCAGCAGACAAGAAGCCAGGAGACACACAGATGTATCAGAGAGGCAATTTATAAAATCTGTAGCTTTTGTGTGGTGGCAATAGACAATATTGGTCTGTATAAGTTTACTACTGAGAAAGTTAACACTTAGTTATTAAACAAAAGTGTTGATTAAGTCCTGAAGGATAACTAATTAATGTAAGATTTCTGGTAATTCTCTATCACACTAAAAACATCTATAAAAATATCTATCTCTGTGATCCTATCTATTCATCTACCTATCTATATTTTTATCCCAGAACACCACAATGATAAAACATGGTATTTGTGTTGACAATAAGCAACCTGAGATTTATTTAGTAATTTGACTATTTTTTCAAATGTAGGCAGATGATTTAATGAGATGGGAAATCACACTTCATTGTGCAAAAATAAACTTTCTCAGAAAATACTTCCAAAGCTGAAGTATAAATGATTTTGAAGCATTAAATACATTGTAGAGATTAGAGTGTCATTTTGAAATAGAAAAGAGAAAAGAGAGGGGGGAAAAGGTACAAATTATTTCAATCTGTGTATGTGCAAAACAATAATCTTCCAGCCATTTTACTCCAGGAATTGTTCAAAGATCATAAAATAAAATTGGTACCTTAACAAAGATGAAAATGTAGTATTTCAATCTTCATATCACTTCTAATTAGCATTTTGTTTTCTTCTGTCAGTCTGGATCTGAGTTTAAGGAGCTACAAACTGGATGACTATGTAGACAGTGTCACAAATTACATGATTTTTCATCAGGAAATATTCATCTTTAGCCTTGTTTTCAGATATTCTGTAAGTTAAGATATTAAAACACATGATTGGGCTCCAGAATTCAACAGAGCACCACATCCTCTAAGACCTAGAGAAGTTACAATGTTCATCTGAGGGCAGACCTATCAGTCTTTATAATCCTACACTTTAAGCACTATTAAGCTTCTTTATCTTTTTATCTTTCAAAACCCAAAATGCAGAGAAGGAAGAAAATAGGAAAAACTGCACTGTAAAAGAGAAATAAACTCCTCATAGAATAATGCTTTGGAAGATTAGAGAGCTATGACATAAATGATCTGAGAAGAAACTAATAGGGAAACTATATTTAAAAGCACCCAACTTTCACATTTATTTCTGATAGAAGACAGTCCCTGACACAGCATTGCCTCCAGCCCATTCACATTCCCTTGGCTGGTATGAATACCAAATTGGGAGCCCCCGGTGGTCCAGGGGAAAATACACTGCACTGTCACTGCAGAGACCCGGGTTCGATTCCCGGTCAGGGCCCCTCCCCGGGCAGATGGAGCTCGTTAGCCCTGTAAGGCAATCCATCTACGTCCTGAGGACCTCGCTGCCACTGTCCAAGCGTGCTTGGCCCCGGCAGATGAACCTCAGGATTAAAGGGTGGGCTCAGTTCCGCGCACACTGTGTCTCACCTAAAAAATCCAATGCGCAGGCTGGAAGGTGTAAAGACCTTCCCTGGTTCTTCGTTCGCGAAGAGACTGGCCATTATATATGAATACCAAATACTAAAACAATACGTAGAAGACTCTTGAGAGTTTAAAAATCGGAGCACTGCAGAAGAAATTCCCAAGAGTCCTCTGCTGTTACATTCTAACCAAAGAAATTCAGGTTGGTTAGGCAGAGTGAAGGGAAGGTCTCTGTGGCACAAAACCTATTTCACCAGAAGAAGGTGTGTCCTCATGTGCGGCTCCAGGTGGAAACGTTCAGGTTGATGTGAGAGCCAGCAATTGGACCGCCGTGTTTGCAGCTGAAAGCAATAAAAACCAGGTTGGGCAGCAGAGAATTCAAACGCAGATGCTCTGTTTCTGCTGCAGCATGACTTTGGGCAGATTCAATCTCAACGTCCCCTCCCAGAGCCAGCCATACTACTGGGAATGTCTCCCAGTGAGCTCAGAAAACGTGAGTGAAAACAGGCTGCGACTGCTCTCTAGAAATATACTCTGAAGAGTAAAGATGTGAAGAAAGAGCCTCACTGTTTAGGGTCAGCACTGGCACATAAAATAAAGGAGAATAAATTGTCTGAAAAAAAATTTAGGACAGGAGTGGTATTTCTAACAGCCTGAGAGAGGGTCTATCCAGCCTTCAAAAGGTGCAGTAAGAGTGATACCCCAGCTAACTGAAACTGGAGCTTGCTGAATCTGAACAAAATAAGAAGATCGGATTGAGATCACAGCAAACAGACCTGATGACTCCACAGGCCACTCCAGTCCTCTCTCTCTAGAAAAATGTGAGAAGATATGCTTCTATTCCTGGTTCAGGCCACTGAACTACAGCAGCTAAAACCATGCATTCATGAGTCAGCATGCTGTGCACTATGCAGTTTTCAACTTCTATTCACCTGTTCATTTTTATTTGCAACTGCTAGTTATAGAGGAAGAAAAAAAGAATTGTTTTTCAAAGTTTTCAGTTTATAACCCTTTATAAAGGTATATTAAATTCCTATGCTTTCATGAATACCAAACCAGCTGTAAAGAAAAAGATATGTTATTTAAGACTGGACACTCATCACTTTCAGAAATAAAAGCAGTACAAGTACAGCTCACACTAAATATAAGAAATGGAATTATATCATCACTTGTAGAAATTTGCAGTTTGTAGGCAAAATTTTTATTCATCTAAAAGGACAGTTGTCTTTGACACTAACTATAGCTTTCTAAAACTTGCTTTCAACATCATTAATCATAGCATAACTATGGGAACACCACACCAGAACCAATTCCACCAACCCAAATCCTACTGTGCCCACACACTGTAGGTGGTAGAAGTAGCCTCTTTCAAAATTAGCTCATTTATGCCTACTTTAAAATCCCTATGTTGTACAACCATAGACTGCTGCAAACAAAATGTATGTATAATAATTACCATGCTACTCAGACAACAGGTGCTTTCTGGATAAAATCTTGATGCTAAAAATAGTGCATTCCTAAAACTTTCTTTCTCAGACTTCAAGACAAGACTAGGCGAGCAGGATTAGATCTTCAGTCCACAACTATCTGTACAAACTTACACAGCACACCTGATGTATTAAAAGAAAGGACAAAAGGAACATCATTCTGGCAACAGCTAGCCTAGTTAATTTGTTTCAGTGGTCTAGCAGTATCAAAAATATTTTGCTAACTGGGAGTCCCACATAATTTAAAGAAAAACCTTAATTTAAA
Source organism: Empidonax traillii (assembly GCF_003031625.1). Taxonomy (NCBI): domain Eukaryota; kingdom Metazoa; phylum Chordata; class Aves; order Passeriformes; family Tyrannidae; genus Empidonax; species Empidonax traillii. The sequence goes on from NW_020955446.1 coordinate 466,815, forward strand.
AAGAAGGAGGGATGAAAATAAAAAGAGGATTGGAGAATAAAGTTTCGATCACTCTTATTTTTAATGGTTTGCTTTCAAATTAATTCATGAAAAAACAAGCAGGATGAGTCTTCTTAAAATATGGAGTATTAACCCAACAGTTCATAACTGTTTTGGAGAAGTCATCATAATCTATCAGGCAAATATCTCAGCTGGTTTTTAGACACATGAATTATTGACCCTGTTATACTGCCAAAAGTATTTCATCATGTCAGAGCAGAAGTCATGCATAAATATGAGCTAAATATTTTTATTACATTTAAACTGGGAAAAGTCACTGTAAATACATAATAGTTATGATTCTACAAAGATAGGTGAATTTATTTATTTATATTTCATCATGACTAATTGCATGATATATACACTTCTTATATACACTTTTTACTTTAAAGGAAGCTGTTAAGTTGCAAGAATGTAAACATAAGCATTGGGAGTTTCAAACTTCTGAATGCATTCATAATTCTGTGAATTATATTTGCCTATACAACACTGACAAAAGAAATACGTCCTCTATAACTTACTTTAGTTTCCACATCTGAATACACAGCATATCTTTACAGTCAGTTACAGATCCCTAAAAGCTGTTTCTATAAAATACATTAAGCAACAGAGAACATTGCCGAACATTCAGTACTTCAACTTCAGCATAATATTGCACCATATTTCTTTCTGGGGAGGAGAGAAAAAAAAAATACACCAAAAAAACAAACAACAAAAAACACCGTGTCATCTGGAAAAATCTTTCCAAATTGTATTTTAGAGAACCAATATCCTGTTTGTACATCGGGGTAGTCCCTGTTAACCATTTAAGCGCTCTCAAACAAAAGTAACAGTTTCTCCTCCAATCCTGAACTCTCAGTACCATCACAGAAAGTAACAGTTTCCCGTTCCCTGTCAGCCGGTGGCATTATTAATCATCAAAATAAAATGAAACACCTTCAAGCAAATATCAGCTTCTGACTAATCTCCATCCCAATGAATTAAATTCATAAGAGGCAACCTGCTGCCTTGTTTACACCTTTTTTATATGAGGAGCAGAAGTTGGATATAAAGGTTTTGCTGCCCTTAGGGCTACAAAATATGCCTCATGTGGCAGCGAGCCAGCTCTCCGAGGGAGCCTCCTTTGCTGTTTCACAGCTATTTTCTAATGGATAATTCTTAAACAGACACACACAAACACACAAGCCACCACAATACAGGGCCAGGGCTTTTGTTTTTTTTTTCTACAGTCCTGTAAGCATTTGCACTCATAATGAGGATCTCCAGGTTCCATCCATGTTGGGTTTGGGCTGTACTTCTGCTTGGTTTGGTTTTGGTTTTTGTTTGTTTGTTTGGTTGGTTGTTTCTGGTTTTCTTTAATGGTAAGGAGGAGAGGGAGGGTGTCTGGATTTTTTTTTGCCCCAGCTGCCTTCCCCTCTATACAGCACAGCACAGCACATAAAACACCTCTCTTCAGCCTGACCGACCTAGGCTCAATTAGTGCAACATTTTGCACACATGCAAACAATCACAAGGCACAGATATTTAGTCCAGTCCTCATGTGTATTGCACAGATACCTTTAGAAAGGGGTGGAAGGAGATTTCTTTTAAAAAAAAAAAAATCTCACAATGTAATTTACACAGCGTGGAAACGCCTACAAGGAGATGAAGTACCTGCACTGGGGAGATGTTCAGTTGTTCACTTCATCTTCCGTTGACAAGGAAACCAAACCGCACTTCATTCTCCAGGAAAACCTTCCACTGCCATCATTTGAAAATGTATTTATTTGTATATATGTATATATCTATCATTATCATCATCATCATGATAACAACAACCATCTTAAAACACTGCTGGCAAAAGAATAAAAAAGTCAAGGTGCAAAATGTGCAAAAGTAAGGATCATCTCTTTGGCTTTCTGTTTTGCTTTGTTGTCTTTAAGGAGGAAAAAAAGTATTTAAAAATTATAACTGCAACACACTGCAAGAAAAGTTTCACATTACAAATAGGCATCAAAAACTGAAGAAGAGGAAAAACAAAAAACCCTGCTGATTGCACTGTCAAAAAGGAAAAACAAAAAAAAAAGAAACAGTAACAAAAATAATAAAATTATCATCTTGCTCTGTGGCTTCCACCAGTATTGCAAGATTACAAACTCTGTGTAAACACTGCTGCAAAATGCATTTGCAACTCCCATCGCTTTATGGAAAAAAAAAAAAAAAAACCTTAAAAAACACCCAAAAATAAAAATAAAACAACACCAGAGAAAATCCTCTGCAAAAAGAGTTAGAAACATGCATTTTCTCTTATCTTTAAAAAAAACAAGCATCATATTTCACATCTTTTTTTCGTGCCACAACAAAACCAGTTGCATATATAGATATATAGCTACTAAATGTATATCAGTTGTTGCTGGACTGGCAAGTCTGTATAATTAATATTATCATTTTTCATTCCCAGTGACTCCCGGCCCCAGCAGCACCTTTTGCTTACACTTTAGTAACCATCGCATGCTAGGAAAAAAACTTGTCATCAGCAAAAGATCAAATCCATTTAAACAATAATCAAAGAGGAAGAAAAAAAAAAGAAGAAAAAAAAGAAAACAAAAACAAAACCCAAAAAAACAAAAGGAAGAAAAAAAAAACAGGACAAAAAAAGGAGGACAAGAATGTCAGCGGAAAGGTACTCACCGAGCGGGAGTAAAAGGGAGGAATAAAAATGAGAGTTACTATAAAATACAGTATGGCGGTGGAAGAAGGAATGAGGCGCTTTTTTTTTCTCTCCTCTCTAGTCTCTGCCTCCGGCAACCGCCACGTGATCCGGAGCCGGGCGGACTCGCAGCCGGGAGGGCGCAGCGGCGGCGGCGGCGGCGCCGGGCGCGGACCCAGCCCGAGCCCAGCCCGAGCCCAGCCCGCTCCGCTCCGCGCCCGCCGCAGCCGCCCGGCTTCGCCACCGCCCAGCGCTCGGCACCGGCACCACACCCGCACCGCGGCGGCCCCGCCGGCCCCGGCAGGTGCCGCTCGCCCCCGCACTCACACCCGCACCACTCACTCACTCACTCACTCACTCCCTCCCTCCCTCACTCCCGCCGAGCGCGGGCGCGCAGCGGCCTCTCGGGCGGGGTGCGGAGGCGGGCGCGTCCTGCGCGGCAGCGCAAGTTGCTCGGCGGCGCTGCGCGAACTTGTCGCCTGGCGCCGCCCGCCCGCCCGCCTGTTGCCCTCCGGCCACTGTACCGCCGCCACCGCCCCCCCCTCCCCGTGGCGGTGCTCCTCGACCCCGGGAGCGGAGCGGAGGGCGCCGGGGTTCGCCCGGATGAGCGGTACGATGCGCCCGGCGGCGGCCCCAGAGCCGCGCCGGGCTTCGGGGCGTGTGCGCTCGGGGTACCGCTGCCGCCGACCCCGCGGGGATGGAGGCACTGTGCGGGGGTACCGAGTGTGTGCGCGCACGCAGCGGGGTCGCCCGCCACCCGGCTCGCCGTCTGCACGGGGTGCCAGCCCTGATCCCCCGCCTATGTGCAGCTCCGGCTCAGCGTGGGTGCGCGGAGTACCCCGGCAGGCAGACAAGGTATGGAGGGGCATCCCCTCCTGTCACGCCAGCTCCGGGGCACCGCTGCTGCCGGTGCAGCGCGGTGGGGAAAGTGCGGGGTTCCCCTGTGCCACTCCTGCTCTTGTGTGTGCGCAGCTCGGGGTGTTTCCGTGCCGAGTGCCGGGTCTGCAGTCACTATGCATCCAGTCATGTCTGAGCAGCGGGGCAGAGAAGGACAGGTGCCACCGGTCCCATCCGTCACCGCTTTTGTTTTCCAGCCTCTACCCTGCTGCACAGCCTCTCCCTCCTCCTGTCCTTCCAGCGGCAGGTCTGATGCTTCCCATCCCAAAGTTGCTGACCGAAATGGGAAGTAAACAAGTGTTTTCGGAGGGGGACACTCGCTAGGGCGTGCGCTCCCGTGCGCAGCCCGCAGCCGCGAGCAGTGTAGTACAGGGCAGTGGGTTCCGGGCAGGGTGACCTCGGCTGGGCAGCCTTCCAGGGCACCGCAGCCCGAAGCGGTGGACGTATTTGGGGTCGGGCCCTAGCACCGACACAAGCAGCCCCGTGGCTGGCCGGATGGCAGCCCTCTCCCTTTTCTTTTAACATATGAGCAATACATTGGAGCAGGCTGTATGCTACTGTTGCTGAGAGTTCCCTCAAGACACTTGCTTTTTTTTCCTTTTTAGCTCTCTCCTCTCTTGCCTCCTTATTAACAAGCACAGCAGTCGCAAGGAGCGGCGGCTGGGGCTGAGAGCAGCTTTGCTCCAGCTCCAGCTGAAGCAAAACCTGCTTAGCCACCGCCAGGCCCCAATTCACCTCCTCGGCTGCATCTCACTTCACTGGCTCCCAAAATGTTAACAGCTTACAATCGCCCACAAACTTACTTCTTTAATGCTTCAGCAGTAGAAGGGCCACAAGAGACATCTGCATGAGGTAAATTAACAGAGGAATAGAAGTATGCATCCGTAAACTAGGCACTGTGATGGATAGAACAGTCCAGGCAATACTTCCCTTCTCCCCTGCTCTTTTTCATTTTTTCACTCTTTTTTTTTTTTTTTTTTTTTTTTTTTTTTTTTTTTTTTTTTTTTTTTTTTTTTTTTTTTTTTTTTTTTTTTTTTTTTTTTTTTTTTTTTTTTTTTTTTTTTTTTTTTTTTTTTTTTTTTTTTCAGGGCTCCTCTTTTTTCATCCAGGTCAGGAGGCAGGAGATACAGCCAGGTTATTACTCTACAAAAATTGCTCTGACCAGTAAGAGGATGCCCTGCTATATAAAAGACTGGTGAGGGCACCAGCCTGCCTTCTTCACATTCTCACACAAAGCTTTTTCTCTTGCCCTGACCATTTCTTTCTTTCTTTCTTTTCTGTCCTGTATCTCTTCCCCAATGTTTCTAGAAAATTAAAAGAAATGCTCCCTTTCTTCTTTGCTCTCAACTTCTTTTATAAAGTATAAAAAGAACACTGGACGAAATTTATATATATATATAAACAGTTATGTTTTCTTGCTTGCTTTTTATTTTAGCATTAGGCTTGTTCTGGCATTTTGTAATGTTTGCTAAGTTTGGCTCTCAGGAGTAAAGCTGTACATCTGAGAAGGTTTTAAACAAACAAACAAAATAAGTTCTTAAAGATACAATAATTTGCAATGAATTAAAACATTTAGTGTGAAAACTAACCAACTGAACTGTACAACAAATTACATACATATGACAATAAACTCAATCATATTGTCATGTTGGTGTCACAAAATATCATGTTTGAGATTTCGGGTGTGTGAGGTATATTTCCTTAGATGGCACACTTCAGTTTTGTGTAACTCTAGGTACTGTGCATATAAATTCAGTAGAGTGACTGAGGTGGGTTTTTTAAATTCTATTTAACATCAATATGTGTTTGCAGAATTGGGGCCTAAATAATAATCCTATTTTGCTGTTGCTTTTCATTTTCTGTTGCTGTTTATGTAATTTTGAGTACATAAGTCTTCCTGAAATAACAACAAAAAAAAGTTAAGGGATGGTGTTTTAATAATCCCAAATTGTACAATAGGTCTGACTTGTAAACTTGGATTATATTGACACATATCTAAGAAAAAGGAATTTTGGACAATATATTTTATATATTATTTACTTCAGTAAGAACTAGGAATAAGGTAAACATGCAAATATGTATGTTCTTCTTTTCAGTGTGTGTATATTGATTGCTTATTCTGTGACTTGATCATTATGATAAATGTCACATTTGAATGTAAACACTGAAAGCTGCCGACCTTAGGGGCAGCTTCCAGACCAGGTTTATAGACAGAGCTGAGGGGTATCCAGGCCCATAAAATGTAACAAAATGAGTTCCTGCTATAGTTAGCATTGTAAATATTGTGAAAATGAACTGATTCCTGAGGACTTAACTTTAGCTTTACCTTAAGAATCACCAATGTATGTTTCTGTCACTTTTCTTCTAACAATCTATTAAGGTGAAGTAAGCATTAGAGGGTAAGACTTGCAAGAGGTTTTGCAAGAATATGTGTTTGAAGTACAAGCAAGAAAGACCTTGGAACAATGCTGTTTTCCCAGAGTCTCAGGAAGTGTTTGTTCATCAGTGTCTACTTTCTGGCTACTCCTGGTGGACGTTTCCTCCAAAAGCAGTTGAATACTTGATGCTGGACCAAAAAGAGGGAAAGTTCAGCACATGCCCCATGTTATAGCTTGGTTATGCACGGTGCTCAACAAAGTATACAGTAAAAGAGTGCACTTCAAAGTGAAAGAAAAGGAGTACCACTTAGGTAATTTTGAGGGCATAAGTGTTCACTGGCAATCCAATGCATGCAAATAAAGTGCCTGTGGGCATTTTTTAAGCTTTTCACTTTTTTTTCTGCAGAACAGCAACTGAGCTCCATTGCAACACGGCTAAGAGTTATCCTTAAAAGTAACGAAGAATTCCGTCCAGAAAGTGTGTGAACCAGTATTTCTATGCTTCTGCCTTAGCTCCTAGCACAAAGAGATGCTTCCTAAGGTTCCCAAAACATGGTACTACACAGCCAGTGCTCTGTGATTTATGCTGGGCTCACAAGTCTTGTTAGAAATGCCATGCAATCCCAATATTTCACGTGCTTTCCTGTACTCTTCAGTACCACTCCCTTCCCCCTCCCCCCCACCTCCATAGGAGCAGAAATAAATACATGCTGAGATTACCTCATTGCCTATAATGTGTTTTTCTTGATTGCATTAAACTTCTGTGCTCTCAGCCCAGGGCTGTTGCTTAGACAATTTTCTTCCCTTTCTATTGGTACTAGTATTGGTGAAACATACACTTGGGTTTTTTACTTCACTTTCCCTGCACTTCGACTTTCCTAAAATAAAGAAGCTTCCCTTTGCAGGTAGTAAGCAGATAGTTGGAGTCTAGCACCAAGATACTGGCTTTGCACAGATCCATCAGTATGACTCAGCAGACTGCAAGCCCAAGCTCAAGTTGCAAACAGGTGCAGTTACTGATATCTCCTATTGTGCTGGCAGAAGTCAGCTAACAGAGTACCAGATGCGAAACCAGCAACAGTACTAATAGCAACAATGATAAAATAATTGGCGGTCCTTTTTTGAAGATAGAGCAGTCTGACTCTGCTTTAACCATCCAGTATAATTATAGGTTTATAAGGCTGTTGGAGGTGCTTTTGTTTGCTTGTTTATGCATGTTATTTATGTCTACCATGACAATAGAAATGGCAAAAATTGGTTGACTGGCAATAATTGTTAAATGGAAGAATTATTTGAAATTAGGCAAGGTATTACATTGTTAAACTGTTTAAGAAAGAAAACTGCATTTCTCAAACTTTCAAATTCCTATAGAGTTAGCTATCATCATTTAAATCCATTTATGTCTTGGCTTTGATTAAATTGCTATACCTTAGACAATATCAAGTCGAATTACCCCACACTTTTAACATCAACTCCCGTTCATATGATAAATATGGTATATTTCTTTAGAAAGAAGTTTCATTTATCTGTTTTTCTCTGCATGTTACCATTGTTGTTCTTGCTTTTTTTCTACAGACTCATTGTTAATTTAAAAAAAATTAATGTCCTTCTTCTCTTACAATGCTTTGAAGACACTTTATTTATCTATACAGTGAAGCTAACTCAGTTCTTCAGTTGAAATTTCTGAGTGTCAGAGCACAATGTAGGTAAAAAAGTCCAGTAATAAATGACAGAAGAAATAAAAGCAAGGCAGCTCTGTTTAAAGGAGAGCAAATAAAGTACCTGAATGTTACACCCACTATGTATGGAAATGGAATAAAAAAATAGGAAATGTTCAACACTTTCATGGAATCTTTTTTACTTGCTTTTGTTAGATTAGAGTGGTTTTCAAGAGGGAGGAGTTTTAAACTATTGAATGCTTTGTACTGTGGAAAGTTCAGTCTTTTAGCCCTTGCATACTGTGCAGTTTGAAATAGTCCTAGTCAGAGGACACAGCATACAAAAACCTTTCTGTCCTCAAAATTGCTATTTTCAGGTGCTATTTTATATAAATTAAAAGTGACATCTACATTAAAAATCAGTAAGGATCTTACTTATCCCAATTATCTTCCTAATTTCAATTTTTTTGCCGTTTGCTCTTTTAATTTATTCTTTTCTTTAAAGGGTTAATTAATGAGTAGAACTTATATTAGGCATGTCTTGATTTGTGAGTTTTGCAATAAATAAGTCTGGGAACAGTGAAAAATAAGGCAGCTTACGATTAAATTCACTGGTCTGCACCATCTGTTCTTATGCATTCATTTTTCTATATGACAATCTTTCAATCTTTCCATTGAAAGATAATTAATTGAAAGATACTTACAGGGTTTTTTTTGGATTTGGTTTTGTTTGGTTTTATGTGGTTTGTTTGTTTGTTTTTATTATGTTGTATCAGCCAGAATTAAATTATGGTTTTTGGCTGGCACTTGCAGTTGAACATAATGGCACTGAAAACTGAGAGAGTGCATTTACAGGGTTAATCAGACACGACACTGGAATGTGTGCCTATGCATAAACAATCAGTGACTCAAGAAAAAAAGAATATATGGTACAGAAAATTAAAAAGAGAGAGAAAAAAAGAATATTACAAACTTCTGGCAAATTTGAGAAATGGAGTTGGAGAGATCTTTAAAACTTATTCTAAACTGAGAAATGTGTCTTTGCCAGAAGCAATAGGAGAAAAGAGCTTTGTCTTCTGTGAATCAGATCTCACAGGTTGAAACTGGACACACTTAAAATGAACAAACATATATTATATTAATCTTTCTAAGTCTAGTTTAAGTGATTCAGCAAACATTATGTGCCTTGTGTAACTCAGTTTACCATCCAAGCATTCATCTCCCTAAACTGACAACAATCCCTGTTCTTCTTGCCTTCAGCTGCTTCGGTTTTCAGAGATGTGAATGAGACGTGAGCTACACTCAGTGTCCTTCTTTACTACAGGGCATTGTTTTGCATCCTGAGTACCATTTGTGTGTATTGCATAAGGCAAAGATAGATGAAGTAAGAAATAAATATGTGACTATATAGCTGGGCTTTATCATAATGTTTATGCACTAAGAGGTGAAATAAGGTTGCATAGATGATTCTAATCCAGTAAATTCCTGAAAAAAAGAAATTGTGATTAGCATTCAGCTGTTCATAAACATTTTTTGCATGCAGGAGATACACGTATATCTGTATGTGCATATAGGTACACCTGCATCACATATCCTGTTCTAACATTTGCTTTTTTTTTTTTTGACCCTGTATTCTAGTTATGAACAAGAGCTAATTTTAGCTAGTTAATGAGATCTGACAAGACTGCAGTCCATAGCAGTATGACTGGAGGCTAGAGGATTTTTGTATATGTTGTTTTATTCATGTGTTTGTCCTGGAGAGGACTGAAAACATTATGTAAGAGTGTTAAGCACTCAGTGTCAGCCTCTAGGCAAAATACAGGTAAAGAACTCCTTAAAAAAAAATTATATACATTTTACCTTTTTTTTTTCTTAATGGAAAGGCAATTTGTAATTGAGCATTTCTGACTCTAACCTCATCCCATCTGCTCTTCATAAATGCAGAGAATTTCTAGACAGGGGAAGATTTACTCTATAATTACATCAGGTAACGTGAAGCCAGTAATTCTGAAAAAAATATATTGGCATGCTGAATACCATTTATTGCTTTATTTTCTCTTATTTTTTCCTGACTAACACAAGCTCTTTTTTCCAATTACAATTCCTTTTCTCCATCTCCTACTTGTCAAGTTTTATGTTCTAGCACAGCATCCCATTGTTCCTTTGAGGTAAATCAGTCTGTGAAACCATCTAGAGAGATTTCCCTTTCTCCGCCTTTCTCAGTGCAGCTGCACTAAGATTCTTGGGGTTTTGTGTTTGTCTCTCTCAAATAGCTAAATCTCTGCACTGCTGCAGCTCTTTGAGCAACTTGCAGCTTGTATATGGCTCATGTGGCACACTCCCTTCCCTCTAGCCAACAGGGAGAAAGCCAGGAAAACTGTGCTTGGGAATGATCCTCCTTCTGGCTTACATCACAAATTACTTCCATTACAGGATAATGCCCAAAGGCACAATCCAACCTGAAATAAAGCCACCATGAAACGTACAAGTACAATTGATCTTAACAGAAATAATAAACCTAGAATCATTTACAATTCTAAACCCAATTGTATTTTGAGTCTATCTTTCCAAACTTTTAATATTTGTTTTCTTTTTTTTCATAGGTGACAACTGGCAGTTATTGTGTTGGATATGAACAAAGTATGTGACAAGCAAATGGATATAAGATGTACGAAGCTGTCCAAATCAATCTCATTATTTTCTGTGAGATTAAAGCAGCAGTTTCAGCACAAATGAATCCTGGAAAAAAATCAAGATTCTTCAAATCTGCTAGCTCCTTCAGATAGATAATTGCTGCAAAGACCACTGATGCTCAATTCAATCTATATTCTGCTTGCCAACTATTGCCGAGACACCACCTCCCTCAAAAGAATGAAGTCTGCAAGTTTTCAGTATGTGTTCCAATTAAAAGAAGAAGAAAAAAAAAAGACAAGAAGAAAAACAAGTCACAAATTGTTTGTGAAAACACCATTTGTGTAAGAACCTAGTATGATCTGATCTTAAGAAACTGCCAGTGATAAAGACATCGTTCTTTTGGGTACCCAGCCTTTCTGAAAATCAAGCCCATACTGCTCAAGAGTATATTTAGATATTGAAAACACTCAATTTTTTCTGTTTAAATATAAGTTTGTGCTCACCCTGTAATGGGTAACTTTGCTATTGTAATAACAGTCAAAGAAGCAAGCAGTTCGTTGCTGTCTGATTGTATTTGAGTATGCTTACTTTGACATATAAAGTGTGTCCATGCCAGAGAACAAAATTTCTTATGGAAGCCATAGCATAACTATTTAAAAAACTGTACTAGGGTAGCTCACACTTTACTTAAAACTTCACTTTTCCTCACCAACCCAGTAGATTTAGTATCTGTTTCTTTTTTTCCACAGGCTAAAGCATTTCCCCAGTTTCACACTCCAAATGAAAACATTTTGAACTGCATAGGCCTAAAGCAAACTCCAGAAACGTGTTAACTAATATGCCTAATCACACTAAGAAGTAATAATAGAATAAAACTAACAAGTATTCAAGTGAATGCTGCCTGATAGTAAATTTTTGAAGGCTATATTTTCCTAATCAAATTGGGAAATGCCTTGCAACTTTAATGGAAAATCTTAGATAATTTCCATTTCTTTTAGAACACAAACCAGAATGTGATTACAAAGGGAGAAGCATCACAGGGTATTTCTAGAGAAGACACTGTTTTTCCCTAAAACATAATTTAAAGACAAATTCTTCCTCTCATGGCTTTTGAAACTCTTAGCCTGCTGTATTTTACTCAATAGCTGACATGCTCAAGTACAAAAGAATGGCTTTCAGAAAAGTTTGGAAGATGTCACTAGGAGAAATTTTCCTTCATTTCTGAAGGATGCACATTAGAAATACAACTACAAGCATCAAGGTGAGTTTGGAGGAATCAGCTGCTGTTTCTAGAGGTTTTTCAGGAGGAACAATTATCAATCTCTCAAGATAGAATTACAGATTTTTTACAGGAATGCTAGCTCTTAGCCAACACCTACAGTATCAAGAAAGTAACCTGCAGTGCAATTGGTAATACCAATTAACATAGCAATCCCACAATGAAGTTTTGAATCATTATCAAAAAAATAATAATTAGGTGATATTAGCTATACTAAGGGATGGTAAAAATAAATAAGTAATCCAGTGATACTTCCTTCTAAATTTTCTCAAACTGGCCTAATATTTTTTCTGTATTCCACAACATGACTGCAAGTAGGAATAAAATGGATTTCTATTCATATATTCGTCTCATCTACAGACTATCTTACTTATCTGTTCAAAAAGGAAGTATATATTCTTGGTTTATAGTGAGGGTGATAGGGAGTTGCACTGCAGCTCAGAATGAATAATATAAACCCATGAGAAACCAGTGAGTTCTAGTGACCATTTTTATGAATGAGAATAATGAAAATAGAGAGAAAAGGAGAAAATCATGAAAAAATAAACTAGTCTGAAGATTGCCAAAATTTACTGTTGATAATGTAAACAATGTGCTAGAAATATTAATTGTTGATGGTTTCTAGAATCAGTATTAGAATATAAGCATTCACATAATTCATGGCAATAAATAAATCTCTGCCCTGTAAATGTGGTGTTCGTCACAAGAAAATAATATTTTAACCTCCTATCTAAGCACTGATTGTCTGCATGTAAGAAGCATATTCTGTGATTTTTATCTGATATTAAAGTATTTCAATTATAAAAAGACTGTAAATCAATATGAAAAGCAGTTCAAATTTTTATATAAGTAGCACATACATTTTTACCTGTCCATTTTCTTTTTATGAGTTATAATAGTGTTCATGCACATAGTATACATGGAGAGGCATAACATACCAGTCAAATTATTTAAATCTGTAGATTCTAAACATTCTAAATTATATATATATTATATATATAAATTAATGTTCTAAAAATGATAGGAATCTTGATATTGCAAGCATTCATTTAAATGATCTTCATACAAGTACAGTACTGATTTAAAGTGAATGCTTTTGTGAGTAAACACTACTTATATTATTAAAAATTTACAAGAAAGGTTCCCAACTCAGTGGAGATCCGTTTTGGCTCCCTATTGCTCTAAGCTCTGGCAAGAAGTTATTCAATGTGGATTGTCATGAGCTTTGTAAAGCTGAAAACACTCCTGTAGCTTCATCAATATGTAAGATAAAATCCCTGCTTTAAAAAGAGTTTGAAGTTTCATGAGGAAATAGTAAAAAATGGAGTAGAGGGATAAAGAAATGAGCAAAGGCTTTATCATGATATATTTTATTTATTTGTCCTTTTTAAATTTAGGTTTTTTCTTTGAGGGTGAGACTGGGAGTAAAGCAACTAGGCTACTAGTGAGCATTCCATTCTGCAGCCTAGACAGGATAACTAGCCCTACCTTCATGACTATTTATCTCTGCTTCCCCATTTCTCTCCTGCTAGTGATTCCTTATATGCAGTGACATAACTGATCCAAAATGATACATTTTTTTTTTTTAAGATCCATTGTTAAAGTGTTTAGGCAGATAAATATCACTAAATGTGACCTATTAATGGTGTTATGCTGGGTTTCAAGTGCTGGTGTCAACTGGGAAGGACTAGTGGTGACAAGCAATCATCTTGTAGATGGCAGACTTCTCATTGTGTAGCCAGAACAGCATATTTCAGTCTGCATTGTTTAAAAAAAAAAAAAAAAAAAAAAAAAAAAAAAAAAAAAAAAAAAAAAAAAAAAAAAAAAAAAAAAAAAAAAAAAAAAAAAAAAAAAAAAAAAAAAAAAAAAAAAAAAAAAAAAAAAAAAAAAAAAAAAAAAAAAAAGAGAGAGAGAGAGAGAGATAAATCATAATGGAAGATATAAGCTTGAGAAATCCTAATAAAATTTGGAGAAGGCTGGGGAAGAGATTTAAATTTGGATAATAAGCCAGCAAATAACCTGCAAAATGGTTTAGAAGATAAGTAAGGTGTGTTTTTTTTTTCCAACCTCTTTTTGAACATTTTTGAGAGAGAGAGAGAAGAAATAAACCAAGTAATAGAGGTTAGAGAGAAGTTGCAGGAGATACAGGTGAGATCTGTAAGAGCTGGATGAAAAAGGGTAGAGAATTAAAGCCAAGAGGAAGTCATGAATGCAAATATGGAAGAAACGCTTAAGAAATAAAAGGAGTAAAAAAAATTAGTGCTGGCTTAGAAAGTGCCTGAAGAAGGAGAAGAGAAAGATTTTAGGTCAGGCCATAGGCATTTCTAGTAAAGAGAGTATGGAAAGGAATTTTTGAATTCAAAACAGAAACGTGAAAAAATTTGGTAATCACAGAAACTACTTGAAAGTTCTAAGATAAGCAGGGATATAGAGGATATTGACCTGATAATAAAAATGGAGTGTGCCTCACAGCAGTAATAGTCCTCTTGATAATTTCCCTGAGATTTCCTATTGGCATTTTTGGAAAGGTAAAGAAGAAAGTCATAGGTTGTGAGGTATTCATCTGTGTCTGCTGAGATTTTATACAGTCTCAGAGTGTGCATGGAGCTCAATAGACTTGATCAGGAGACAGAACAGTTGGCTATAGGAAAGGAGTCAGGAATACAGGTTGCCCCAGTATTGTCTGTGTTGTGTAGCTATAAGTCATTGAATTGGGAAATGGAAGAGTGAAAGGAATTTCATTTTATTTGATTTATGAATCAGTAACTCCTTACCATGGCAGCCGAATCCCTTAAAATATTTAGATTTGCTTTTGTAATCTGTTCAAAGACTAAAGCTCTCTATTGTCTCCCTTTTTACAAAGACAAGGGACAATCATAAAGTATTTCTCAGGAGTATCTCTAATTCCCAGAATCTGAGCCTGCATAAATGAGAGTAAAAAGCTTTCTTCAGTCTCATAGAATCCCTTCTGAATCGGTTGGCTGAATACAAAATGAGTGTGCATGGAAGAAGGAACACACTTCTAGCTGTCTTTTCAGCGAGTATTGGGTTCTGGCTTACATGTCTATTGACTTCACAAGAAATTTTAGCTATTTATGCATACATGAATACATCTTTACAGAGAAACAGAATTTTACAGTGCATGGCTTTGCAGTGCATGTCCTGTATATGTGAACAAATTCAATAACTTTTTTTGGTTATTGTGTAATTCTTTAAGATTATTTACTGTAATTAGTGTCATGCAAATCTTTATTGCACAGAAAAGCATGCAATACATTTCTATAACCTGTCAATGCATCATACTAAATGTTAGAGGAGCCTAAAAATTATTAGATCATTAGAACAGGATGAAGAACACAGCCTGGAGCTGATGCTCAGGTGCTTCTCTCTGTTTCCACATACCAATTGTCCTTACTCAAACGAGCCATAGTCCCTCCTGCAAGAGACATACACGTTGGTTGAAACAAATGCAGTCAAGGGAAAGAGCATCTTCAGTGTTCTACTTCGACTAGCACAGATTTGTCACAAAAGGAATATATTCCTATTTGGCTTTTTTCTTAATGGATTGGAATCACATATAGTAATGTACACTAACAGAAAACAGTGGATATACAGCCCAAGAAGCTGTTTACTTCCTCGGGGATAGTCAAGGGACCTTGAGACTAGTAGCTTTTGTGTTTATCAATAGGACTCTTCAATATCTACATGTGAGATCTACAGATAACATGGTGATTCTTTTCATGGACAGGAGCACAGTGTTTTCTAATTTTGAAATATTGAAAGTACTGCTGCTATATACTCTTTATCTGTAAATAGATCCTCTAAAACAGGTAAAATTACATTGTTCCTTGCTTTGTCATGAAGTGTCTAGGAACTTTCAAGGATTATACAAACTGTAGCCTTTAGTTAAGAATGTGCATAGATAAATAAACTATGGATAGAACTTGAAGACACGAAAAACATACAGAGACTATCAATATTATGCTTAAAGCACTTTCTGAACTGGCAGTAGACTAGTTTTCCTTTATGGGAAATTGTGTTAAAGTAAGCTGGAGACAAGGGGAGTCTGAGAGAAGCTAGGACAAATCTTCCCTCCAGAAAGGGGATGTGACAAACAACACTGTACTACGTATTCCCCTTCATTGAAAAGAAAAGGAAATAAAAGATTATGAACTTCTACAAACCCCACCATGGTATTTTGATTGAGCAAGAAAAGATAAAACTGCATGTGAGTTATAGTCAGTGTCTTTAAAGAGAGATATCCTTGAAATGCCAGTCTCATTAGTGGGAAAGCACCTCCCTCCCCTTCCCCCCCCTCCCCCCGGTAACACTGTATGGTCTATATGTGGAATAGACTTTTTAACCAGACCTGCAGTTCTCACTGAAATCTTGCTTGTTTTGTTTTTTCTTTTTTTTTTTTTTTTTTTTTTTTTTTTTTTTTTTTTTTTTTTTTTTTTTTTTTTTTTTTTTTTTTTTTTTTTTTGGGGGGTGGGGAGGGCGTTGTTTGTTTGTTGTAGACCTGTGTAGTTCATCAATTGTGCATAGCATACAGTAATGTTTTCCTTTACTTTTGATCTGTGGCAGGGATGCTGCCTGCCTTTGGGAGCCCTCCCTGTATCTGCTAACATTACAGCCAGCCTTTATGTGAACTCCTTCAGCTGAGCTAACATAATGACAGCTTCTACAGAAGGGCAGAGAGAAAGGTATCTCATCTGACTCCTCACTCATCCAAAGGTGCTGTCAAAACTTGGAATTTAATCTTTGAGATTGCTGCTTAAAAACTCAGAACTCTAGAGTCAGGATTTATACTTCATAAAAGTTAAGTTATGTAATTATTTGAAAGCTCAGTGGTCAAACCCCGAAATCTCAGACTTCATCTGAGTGCTTCTTTTAATAATGTTAGTTTGTAATTTTTATAAATTCATAATAACATATATATAATATTGTTACTGACTGAATGAGTATTTCCTGATGATAAGAACTGGTAAATCAGTTAAATACATTAGCATGGTATATAAGACTTTTGAATGACGTTATTCGTGAGGCAACTGCCTAACCTCTGTGTGCGGAATATGCCTGTGACAAGAAGGAATGATGAAAGACAGCTCAGATATATATAAATCAATGCTTAAGTTCCCTACTATAGTGAACAGTCTTTGAGAAACTGAGCACTGTGGAGGAAAACAAATGATTTCAAGATTATTTATGAACATTTGAGTTTCTGAAAGTTTTAATGAAAGATGGTTTTGTTTGGATTCCTTTATACTTTAAATTTTATTAGGAGTTTTAATAAGCGCACATTTGTTTTCCTTTTTGGAGAAGAAGCTTTTGCTCTTTGATTGACATACTGAAATGTCAAAATTGGATAATAATTTCTCTGAATGTGTTTATCAGGTCTTTACAGATGCTTTTTTTTTCAGAGAGCTTGTAGTGTGAAAATAAAGCTGGATGTTTGAAAGTGTCATTAAACCTCTCCTACTTGTGGAATGGTTTCAGATTACCAGAAATTTGTTGACTGAATTTTGTTGTGATGTTCTCAATCAGTGAGGAATGACATATGTCCTCAAACATTTGAATGGAATTGAATGTTCTGAAAAATATAATTTCATAAAAACACTAGACTATATGAATAAATAGTTTGAACTGCTTTTCAGTACATTTACTTTTATTAAAACTTACAATGATTGATCAGGTATTAAATCCAAGGAATAAGTATTTGTTCTCTACAGTCACTTGCTTATTCCCACTTTAGGATTCCACTTATTTTAGCTGTCTGTGTGAGATAGTGGCTAACTCATAAAACACCATATGTGTAAACTTGTTCATAGGCTCACAGAATGGTTTGGGTTGGAAGGGACCTTTAAGATCATCTAGTTCCAATGTCCCTGCCATGGGCAAGAACACCTTCCACTAGGCCAAATTGCTCAAAGCCTTATCCATCTTGACCTTGAACAGTTCCAAGTTTAGGGCATCCACAACTTCTGTGGCAACATGTTCCAGTGCCTCACCACCTTCACAGTAAAGAAATTCTTCCTATAAGTAAACTAAACCTACTCTCTTTCAGCTTGAATGATTTCCCACTTGTCCTGTCACTACATGACATTCTAAAAAGTCCCTCTCCAGCTTTCTTGTAGGCCCCCTTCTGATACTGAGAGGCTGCAATAAGGTCTCCCTCAAGCATTCTCTTCTCCAGGCTGAACAGTCCCAAACCTCTCTGCCTTTTCTCATAGGAGAGGTGCTCCATCCCTCTAATCACCTCCATGGCCCACCTCTAGACCCACTCCAATAGGTTCATGTCTTTCCTGCGCTGGGGACTCCGGAGCTGGACACAATGGGATCTCATGACAATAAAATGTTTCTGCAAAGCATGATGATGAATATGATATTTGGTCACACTGCATTTTGATAGTAGTGTAGAAACACCTTTCCTCAATAATTGAAATTGTATTTAATGTGGTGTAAATGAAAGCAGTATCTAGGTTGTTTTATTCAAATAAATCTCTTGTTTTCCAACGTCTTACTGATCTTTTTAACCTATGAAAATTTCTTACTGTCTTCTATACNGGTGGGGAGGGCGTTGTTTGTTTGTTGTAGACCTGTGTAGTTCATCAATTGTGCATAGCATACAGTAATGTTTTTCTTTACTTTTGATCTGTGGCAGGGATGCTGCCTGCCTTTGGGAGCCCTCCCTGTGTCTGCTAACATTACAGCCAGCCTTTATGTGAACTCCTTCAGCTGAGCTAACATAATGACAGATTCTACAGAAGGGCAGAGAGAAAGGTATCTCATCTGACTCCTCACTCATCCAAAGGTGCTGTCAAAACTTGGAATTTAATCTTTGAGATTGCTGCTTAAAAACTCAGAGCTCTAGAGTCAGGATTTATACTTCATAAAAGTTAAGTTATGTAATTATTTGAAAGCTCAGTGGTCAAACCCCGAAATCTCAGACTTCATCTGAGTGCTTCTTTTAATAATGTTAGTTTGTAATTTTTATAAATTCATAATAACATGTATATCATATTGTTACTGACTGAATGAGTATTTCCTGATGATAAGAACTGGTAAATCAGTTAAATACATTAGCATGGTATATAAGACTTTTGAATGACGTTATTCGTGAGGCAACTGCCTAACCTCTGTGTGCAGAATATGCCTGTGACAAGAAGGAATGATGAAAGACAGCTCAGATATGTATAAATCAATGCTTAAGTTCCCTACTATAGTGAACAGTCTTTGAGAAACTGAGCACTGTGGAGGAAAACAAATGACTTCAAGATTATTTATGAACATTTGAGTTTCTGAAAGTTTTAATGAAAGATGGGTTTGTTTGGATTCCTTTATTCTTTAAATTTTATTAGGAGTTTTAATAAGCGCACATTTGTTTTCCTTTTTGGAGAAGAAGCTTTTGCTCTTTGATTGACATACTGAAATGTCAAAATTGGATAATAATTTCTCTGAATGTGTTTATCAGGTCTTTACAGATGCTTTTTTTTTCAGAGAGCTTGTAGTGTGAAAATAAAGCTGGATGTTTGAAAGTGTCATTAAACCTCTCCTACTTGTGGAATGGTTTCAGATTACCAGAAATTTGTTGACTGAATTTTGTTGTGATGTTCTCAATCAGTGAGGAATGACATATGTCCTCAAACATTTGAATTGAATTGAATGTTCTGAAAAATATAATTTCATAAAAACACTAGACTATATGAATAAATAGTCTGAACTGCTTTTCAGTACATTTACTTTTATTAAAACTTACAATGATTGATCAGGTATTAAATTCAAGGAATAAGTATTTAATTTGTTCTCTACAGTCACTTGCTTATTCCCACTTTAGGATTCCACTTATTTTAGCTGTCTGTGTGAGATAGTGGCTAACTCATAAAACACCATATATGTAAACTTGATCATAGGCTCACAGAATGGTTTGGGTTGGAAGGGACCTTTAAGATCATCTAGTTCCAATGCCCCTGCCATGGGCAAGAACACCTTCCACTAGGCCAAATTGCTCAAAGACTTATCCATCTTGACCTTGAACAGTTCCAAGTTTAGGGCATCCACAACTTCTGTGGCAACATGTTCCAGTGCCTCACCACCTTCACAGTAAAGAAATTCTTCCTATAAGTAAACTAAACCTACTCTCTTTCAGCTTGAATGATTTCCCACTTGTCCTGTCACTACACGACATTCTAAAAAGTCCCTCTCCAGCTTTCTTGTAGGCCCCCTTCTGATACTGAGAGGCTGCAATAAGGTCTCCCTCAAGCATTCTCTTCTCCAGGCTGAACAGTCCCAAACCTCTCTGCCTTTTCTCATAGGAGAGGTGCTCCATCCCTCTAATCACCTCCATGGCCCACCTCTGGACCCACTCCAATAGGTTCATGTCTTTCCTGCGCTGGGGACTCTGGAGCTGGACACAATGGGATCTCATGACAATAAAATGTTTCTGCAAAGCATGATGATGAATATGATATTTGGTCACACTGCATTTTGATAGTAGTGTAGAAACACCTTTCCTCAATAATTGAAATTGTATTTAATGTGGTGTAAATGAAAGCAGTATCTAGGTTGTTTTATTCAAATAAATCTCTTGTTTTCCAACGTCTTACTGATCTTTTTAACCTATGAAAA
>NW_020955446.1:487272-499974 GCF_003031625.1 Empidonax traillii
CCTGCGCTGGGGACTCTGGAGCTGGACACAATGGGATCTCATGACAATAAAATGTTTCTGCAAAGCATGATGATGAATATGATATTTGGTCACACTGCATTTTGATAGTAGTGTAGAAACACCTTTCCTCAATAATTGAAATTGTATTTAATGTGGTGTAAATGAAAGCAGTATCTAGGTTGTTTTATTCAAATAAATCTCTTGTTTTCCAACGTCTTACTGATCTTTTTAACCTATGAAAATTTCTTACTGTCTTCTATACTGATTTCACTTTCACAAACTATTAATTTGTAACACACAATGGGTTCTTAGATCTTGTCATTGACAGTGGCATTACTGTATTCAAGAGAGGAAATTATTAGAAGAGAAGGAGGTGAACCATGAGGTTTCCATTGTGTGAAAAATATTTCCATTATTTTCCATTCCTTTTTTTTCAGATATGAGGCTGATGTGTCTCATTAAAGCAACAATAATTTTAAAAATAAGATTTTTTTTAAAATAAGGCTTCCTACATCCTTATTTATATGCTTGAATAGGATTTCAGGATTTCGTTCATGCAGTGTTATTTATTTCTTCAATAACTCACTTCAATCTTCTATTAAAGGCCTGAATCACAATAGCTCTTGAATGAGCAAGATTCATTGAATCACTTCTTTATTTTCTTATCATGATACATCTTGTTTGCTAATGTAATTTAATGGTAACTTTAATGGTATGTTAATGTCTATAAAATCACATAGATGGTGATCAAAAACAGTTAAGGTTTTTGTCTTTAACTGTTGGAGTTGGATTTAGGTTCTTTGTAACTACCCTGATAGATTGTCTAGTTCATCAATACTCAAACAGTAAAGAGAAAAAGAATAGATTAAAACAGGACAAGCTGCTGGAACATTAAAGAGGAAGAGTTGGAGAGGATTCTTTAGAAGTGGGGTTTTTCTTTCAACTGGAAGTTAAAACAAAAGTGCTTACATTGCTGAAGGGAAGACAGGATTTAATATGACCCTCTTAAGAAATATTTTTTCTAGAGCAAAGTGTCTTTAAATAGTTGTCATTAAAAATCATTGTTTATCACATGTAATTGCTTCATGAAACTGTTCTTAACATCAAATGATTTAGAGAGCAATATTGTCTGGACGCTGTGGTTTAGAAGAGACTGCAAAGGATATGTTTGAGAGGAATGAATTCTGGATTTTTCCAAGAAAACTATAGGTGAGATGATGATGATGATTATAGCAGATCCTTTTAAAAAGAGAACCAAAGTAACAGGGTGCTCTTAATAACGTGTCCATGAAGTCAATGGCACATCTAGAAAGGAGGGGCCTATTATAAAAAAGGTAATTAACGTGGAAATCCTTGTGGGTAGTAATAACTTACTGAACAACACTTGAACAACTTTTCTCTTTTACACCCCTTCATTCTGTTGGGGAAAAGCCTGTACTTCTTACTTTCCAGCTGTCCAGTTCCTGCCAGATCCCTGTAGAGGAATGGCAGTGTTCATGCTTTTCTGAAAGAGCCTTGATTACCTGATTCCTACCAGGCCTTGACATATTTCCCCTTTATCTTCTAAATCTAAGTAAATTCTAACAGTTAAAAGATTTTAAAAGGTATATGTTAAATAGATACAGCAGAAATTAAGTTTGTTCACATAACAGATATCATATAAATATTTAATCCCTCACTTTTTTATTTTACTCCATAAACACTGATGGCCTAATTCCTCTATAAGGGATGGATGGAAGAGGAGGAGGAGGTTCAGTAGGTGGTGAGGGGAACTCAGGTTTTGTGCTTCAGTTTTAGCCAGGGGGTATGTGAGATGCTGGATCCAAATCTCACTGGATTATTGATATGGATCAGAGCCAACTCACTGTATAAGTGTGTGCATGTGTGTGTGGGACCAGGCCCTAGACCTGCAGGTACATGGTAAGGCTGTGCAATTACATAAGTCCTGCTGAGAGCACATGGCCTGCAGCCAACAGAGCTGGGTCCCTCAGAGCACACGGCAGAGCCTGAAGACCTGCACCCAACTCTCCTGCTCCCATGCAGAGCATATGGTGTCACTGAAGGCCATGTGGCTGAGCTGTCACTCAAGGAAGACCACCCTGGTATCCCACCCACACCACGCCCCTGGAGCCTGTCAGTGGCTACAGCACACCTCACTCTGGCCTGGGAGGCACTGCCATGGTCTGAAACCAGGTATCTTGTCTGGCAGGGAAAACCAAACACTATAAATAAATGAGACTCCACGTGAGCTCTCTCACTTCCTCTCCTTTGTTCCAGCTTGCACCATGTGAATCATTGAATCTTGTCAGTAACTATTTTTTCTTTCCTCTCTCTCTCTTTCTTCTTTCTTTCCTCTTCTCACCTGTTTTCTTCTTTTACTCTTCTCCTTCTCTTGTGCATAACATAAAACCAATTAATTGTGTTTTACTAGAGCAGGTATATTGATTGTTTGTCGTGGGTGTTTTTTTCCTGTAGAACAGGTCTTTGTGCTGGAAGTTTTAGTGAATTTTTTTTCTTGGTTGCATTTTACTCCTGTAAAACGTTTTGCCAAAATGTCCTATTTCTCACAACATTAAAAGAATTTCTCTTAGAGAAAAATGTGTAGTTTATCTCTGGATGTGAATTTGAGGTTATAACAAACAAAAAGGCTTTTAAAAGGTTAATAAAATGTAACCGCTCTGGGAGTTTATGGCTTAAAATCAGGGGTGTAACAGGGTAAAAGTCCTACCAACAGAAGGACTAGTGTTGCAGAAAAATAAAAAGATTTGCATACTCATTCATAGCTTCACTGAACCCTCACCATTCAGAGAAGTACTGATATAATATCATGATATTTGATGACGTACTTTTGGGTGTCAACATCTTGAAAGATTCAAATGGTAGCATCCAGAACTGCTAACAATAAAAATGCTTACGAATCCTCTAGTTCTTCATTTGGCATTGAAAACAAAGTGTGTGGGAACATTTATGGCATTGATTCCCAAAACAAAGTCATCTAAGGTACTGGCTACAGTATTTCACCTTGCTTATTGTAGAAATGGGTACTTAGTGACCACCAAACAACAGCTTCTTCAGTGCAGCTACAAGTTAGCACAAAATTGTTTGGTTTTGTTTTTGTTGTTTGTTTGTTTGTTTGTTTTTAATTAATTCAGTTCTATGAATAAAATATAGGAAAAGGAGAAATATATTGTGAATTTAAGTGAAATTAAGGAATGAAATCTATCTTGACCTCTCTGACGTCAAGTTTTTTTTCAAGCAAATTTTATAGTAGCTCTTAACTTCACTTGATTAAAACACTTAGTCATTGGGAATAACTGAATAACAATTGTAAAGCAAAGTTGAACTTTAAGTGCAAGGATGCATTTTTAACAAATGGTGATTACAAATGCAAAATAAATACTGAAATTAGTTTGACATAACAATTCCATGTTGAATAGGTGTTGTTATAGAGTCAGGAAACATGAGAGAAAAAATGCTGAAAATTAATTTCAACATGCCTAATGAAGCAAAGGAGCTTAGAAGAAATCTACCCCAACTCACTCACAAAGAACAAAGAAAACAATTGTTCTTTCCAGGTACGTCAGTTATGTTTGTACACTTGTTAATTATCTTGCTTTACAAATTCAAAGATTAACAGTTACTTTTTTTTTCCTGAAGTTCTAACAGACTTCATTATGTTTGGTAAAATTCTCCTCTGTGTGTAAAGCCAGAATAATCTCTCCACATACATTCCTTCTTCACTTTCTTTATATATTTATATATTTTCATGGTTTCTAGTTTGAACTCTGGGAAGAGAATTAAGGGCATGACTGGGAAAAGCATCCTTATATATTGTAGTTTCTACCACATGATTTATGATTTATTTCTTTTGGATAGTGAGGGGAACATAGGAATACGCTGGAATCTTACAAAAATCTCCTGTTTTGTAAAATAAAATTTACTTTGGGGCATTAAATTACAATTAAATTCAAAATTCTTCTCTGGGAACAACTTTTCCTAAACAATCTCTTTTCTAAGTTCAGTAGGAGTCCAATGGCAGAATTTTTATCTGCTATAACTCATTTAATCTTTCTGGATATGGCAGGCACATACAGTCTTCCTCACTGGAAGCATATTTCCTTGTGTATAGGGAGCATTTCATAATTGGTGTAAAAGTAAGGAATTCTTGAACATAGACATTTCACAATACTTGATCAGAGTCTTCTAAAGACAGCAGGAATAGACATCATCATGCTAAAAATGTCTTTTGCTCCTTTCTGGAGTAAAAGATGGGAAAGTTTCAGCTGAGTTCACTCTTTGGAATCAAACCTGGGAAATGCAGGTAATTATTCTTAATTTAATTTCTGCTAGAACACTAAAGTACAAAGAAGGTTTGTTCTGGCGGAAATCTTCACATTCAGGAGGTAACTTCTATGTGTATTCATATTTTTTATTTCTTCAGTCTTCAGTTGATGAATTACTGGTTTCATTGGTATGAAAGCATAGACCAAAACACACTTCAAAACACAATATATACCAACATAGACCAAAACACAATTCAAAGCATAGACCAAAACACACTTCTTTTTGTGACTTTCCATAAGAGCCTCTGTCTTTGGCAAGTATGTAAGAAGAAATTATCTGTATAGGTTGGGAAAAGTTAGTGTCATTTACATGTTTGGCTGCCTTTTGTTGTAGGAATTTAAATTGTTGGTTTTATAGTTAATACATGATTGCTTGCTAACTATATGGCAAGGTAGCCTAGAGCTTGAGATAAGAGCTTTGAATATTATGTACAGATGAAAAGCAAATAAACTAATCAAATTAATAAAGCAAACTAATCAAATTAATAAAGCAAATAAACTAATCAAATTAATAAAACCAAGGAAAGAAGGCCCTTGCAGAGGGATGGAAGCAAAACAAGCCTTATTTCCTCCAAAACTAGCTTTTAGACTATGTGGAAGTTAATTTTTCCTTCTTTTAAATATGAAACCTGAGGGTTATCAATATGCAAATCAAATTCCAGAAACCAAAGCTAACCTTGTATTTTAACTTGGGGTTATTTTCAAGATTTCTGTAAAGGAGATTACCTCAGAATATTTTAATGGATTTAATTTATTTTGCTGTTTAGTATTGGTAAGCCGCAGTGCTCTGATCTGCTGTAGTAGCAAGGCAGTGTGCAGGCAGAGCACGGGTACAGCTCTTAACAACACCCCAGGAGGTTTTCCTCTTTTCCCAGGTCTGCTGGGAAATGCTGACTCATTCAGAGCAAGCTACTTCTCTGGGTATCTCAGGTTTCCCTAGCTGTAAGATAGGACTGGTAATATCAGAGGTGGAAGATCTGTTTAAGAAAAATGCTAAACTTACCAGAAATATGTGGATTTAGAGGACTCAAGCTACTCACAAACCTTGGTAGAAATCAGCTGAGTCAGTAAAAAAAAAAAATTTAAAAAAAATTAAAATTAGGTTTTATCAAAAAATTAAAATTATAAAAAACCCAAACCCCTCAGCACTTGATTGTAATCTATAACAAAGAAGGCACAGTGTGCCTACATTTACTATGACATTGCAGTTTTCAGTTTTACACAAAATTTAACTGTGTGTTGTGCTTGGTTTTGCTATTCAGGGTCACTCCTCATCGCTTGATTTTTGGTTCAGCAATGAAACAAAAACATCTATTGCTTTTTGGAATGTGAGTAGACCAAAGCATGCAGGGCTCTGAGGGCTCCTAGGATGCTTCATTTTCAACTCTCTTTTCAGGCCTATCATAAAGGGCACATTGACATGTATATTTCACAAGGTGCTCCTTCTTTAAAAAAAATAACATGTAGCGTCCATAACAAAAAAATGTGAAATATTTTTTAATGATCAATGAAAGCTCTGTATTTAATTTTTCAGAATAATTCTATTTTTAATATGATATTTTGAATCAGTTACAGTTAATATATTAGGGTATTTGAACAAACCTTCTGAAATTCAGAGGAAAAAAAATGAGAGATCTCTTAAAAATCATAAGATCTCCCAAAGACAGTGGAACACCTTTCTGTATTTTCTTCAAAATGTATGAAAGTTCAAGGCTTGCTAAATTAGCAACTTAAGAAGAGACACTACTCAACAATTAAATACATTATCCATCTCTTTTCTGCATAACAGAATTAATCACATAATTAGCAAAGTTAAAAAGCAATATTTATTGTTAATTAGATTTCTAGTAGTTTGTAATAGGGGAAACGGGGATTTTTGTGGTAATGTATCTCTTTGTATGGATAACTAGACAATAGTAAAGTGCCAAAGTGTATAAATACAACAACATTACAATAGAAATACTTTAATTTAGAACTGTTTCAGATTCAGCAAATATCTGTTTTAACTCTGCACTTTGTTTCAAGTCTCAGACAACATTTGAATCTTCCCTCTCGATTAAATGGCAATGATGACTTTATGTGACTTCAGTTGGTGGAAAATAACAGTAAACAAATGGAAACCAGACACAGGGCATGCATTTATAACATATACGTCAATTTGTATTTGATGTAATTATGGAGGTATTTGCACCTAATGTTTACAACAGTATGATTCTGATCAAACAAATCTTAGAATAAAGTTTGACTATATTGATCAATCACTGAAAAGTTAGTATATTTTATCAACATTGTAAAGGCAATTGTTCTGTACTGTGTTTGTCCCAAGATTTTCTTGATAGACAGACGTGGTCCCCAGTTCTCAGGCACCAAAATTTTCATCAGGCCTACCCATACTCAGTTCTTCCTCCACAGAGACAGTTGTTAATACTTAAACTGGGATAAGTAATACAAAAGACTACATAACGTTACTATTTGATTTAAGGTTGGTTTAAGATTAGAAGCTGGGGTAAGTTCACAATGTCTCAAAAGTCCATAAAATTTTGTTTCTCGATATCTGTGGCTTAGTACTGTGCTCCCTAAGAGACTATTGGTAGAGTTTGAAGGGAAGCCCAGACAATAAGGTAGACGGATTCATCTTACTTTTGAGGTGGGCATGCTGGAGTTATTCTTAAGAGCCAAAATGGAAATAGGCTTACTTTGGCAGACTGATTTTAAAGGTCATTTGAAAATTTTATCAATAGTGCATAAGGCCTTACTGACTTTGTTCAGTCATATTTTCATTAAATTCAGGAGTCTACAGTGATTGGTTTAGAATGGGATATCCTTACATTATCAAGGGAATTCCAGTTAGTCTGAGAAATGAGTACAGGGTTCTGCTGAGAGGTCAGGACTTGGATATTATTGCTCATCTTATTTATTATATTTCTTCTCAATATATGACCACAACTGTAAGTTAACTGGACTAGCTAAAGTGTGGTTTTTTCTAAAATTATTCTCTGCTATCTTATAAAAATTAATTTATAATCTTTTTCTGTGTTTTTGCACCTGTGTGGGAAGAAAACTTGTCCTTGCCCACCTGATGATCCATGTAGCAATTCTTGCATCACAGATGATGTAACTCA
Source organism: Empidonax traillii (assembly GCF_003031625.1). Lineage (NCBI taxonomy): Eukaryota > Metazoa > Chordata > Aves > Passeriformes > Tyrannidae > Empidonax > Empidonax traillii. The sequence goes on from NW_020955446.1 coordinate 494,738, forward strand.
TTTTTGTTTCAGTCTGAAACTGACGGTGGTTATACAATGCACTCAGTATAGTTACAATAAATATGTTTTACACTTGCGATGTTGCATTATAGATGTCCTACAACACTGTTTTTCTTTGTTATCTGGCACTGGAAATAAGAGTCCATAAATTTACATTATATTAATTTGTCATTGTAGTTAGAAATTGGTATTCTAGCTATTTGAAGTGAGATAATTCTTTAAAAAATTCACAAAATAGGCTTTTATTGATTTAGCACCCTTCTTTGATGGAGTTCACTTCCATCCTTCTAAAACCTACTGTGCAATGTTATCAATTGATTTGTGATGATTGCTCATAGAGGCTACTACCTTGTAAATATTAAGAAATTCAATAAATGAAGTTAAGTCCTGAAGAAAAGTAGAAAACAGCTTGTGCTGTCACATAGAAAAATATCCTTATGATTCCAACTACACTCTGATAATTTTTAATAGTATGGAAAGAACCATACACTAAATCATGCAAGAAGAAAATCAAAGGAACAGAAGTCTGTGATCAATCACAATTCTCCAAGGAAGTTAATAGATATTTATAAGAACATTTTAGTTTTTGTAAGAAATACTTCCCATGCTGGATAAAAGTAAATAACTGAACATGTTCAAAGAATTTTTAAATTAAGCTATGAGATAAAGAGCAGTTTAACAGTTCAAAGACTATCCTAATGGGTAATACATACTTCTAGAACAATAACAACTACAAACTCACTAAAAGCTATTATCAACAGATATGGCAAATCTACTGCTCACAAAGTGCAGATACTGTATAATCATGCTAGTGTAGGAGTTTCATTTGCATAAAATTGAACAGGATTTCAGGATTTAATTCATGCAGTGTTATTTCTTCCATAACTCATTTCAATCCCTGCAAATGCTACTGCATTGACACTAATAAATAAGTAGTTACAAAAAAAAAAAAAAGACAATATGACAATACATTTCAAGTGAATAGTCCTTCTTACTTTGGCTTCTAGTTTCCTGTTGATGGTTAGTATTTGCAGGTGCAGTGGCCCATACTTGTCTAAGAATATCATATTATATCTGAGTTTAATAGCACAACCCTTGAAAATCTGCCTCAAAAAACCACCCTCAACCAACCTACAAAAACCCATCCAAAACTCAAGAAAAGAGAAAACTTTTAGAACAGATTTTTCAACCCTTGGTCTTAAAATTAAATGCATAAAACTATAACTAAATCTCATGTATTTCATCTATTTGGAAGATAACGTTTTACTTTAGGATAGAAGACATTGGTTTACTAAGAGTGAAGGTATTTGTGAAAAATTTTATCTTGCAACAATTTAGAAACATACATTAAAAAATATAAAAGATCCCAAAAACTTGATTCCAGCATTTTAAGATAGAATTTTACTTTTCCTCATAATATGAAAAATTGGAAAGTTTAAAAAAAAAAAAGTTTCTTTAATGCAATAATAAATTAAAAGCATCCACACTGAAAAGATTATCGTCTTGAATCATACGTCAAATACTTCATATTTTTAATATATTTTGTTTGTTTGTTTTTTACTGAGACTTTAGACCTCATTTATAAGAGTGACATTTTATTTCAGTTTTCCAGATCTTGAAAAACTGAAAAGCAGTTCTGCGGTGCTCACATGAGGCTCCGCTGAACACAAGTGGAGTATTTGCTAAGGGGAATGAAGCCTATAATTCCCACTGACTTAAAGCTGGAAAGTTATTAAAATTGAATATCAGTCAAGAGGTATTTCTTAAAAACTGCAGTTCTGGGGAACAGTATCAGTTCGTATTCTGAGGAATCATTCTGTCAAATGCTATAGGAGGAGATAAATAACTTGCTTGGAAAAGATTTCCTGAACACACAAATGGCCTGAGAACTTCTGTATCACAGTAAAGAAAAATGTGTTCGGTTTTTAGAAGAGCATGAACATTTTATGTTTATGTAATATCTCAAGAATCTTTGGAATTCTGGAGCATATTATTTTCTTTCATACCAATATTTAAATTTCCAGTCTGGCATGATGGTCTACACAGCTGCCACCATTCAGGAATAAATAAGATAAAAACCAACCAACAAACAAACAAACCAACAAACAAAAAAGAGATAAAAAAATGGGGTGTGGTGTTTTGTTTGGTTTTGGGTTTGTTTTTGTGTTTGTTTTTTTCCTTTTTCATAATGTTCTTTGAATCTGGGATAAGGATGGAATATTGCATTTCTTATGTTACTTATAACTAGAGTTCTATATGGGAATTCTCCATATGATCTCACCCAAACTGTAAAATTTTGGACTGAAATGGGAACCTTGCAGCTGTACCCCCACTACTAATATATGTCCAATTAGACTGTTACATCCTACCTACCATGTGACACAATCTTTAACAACTTCAGTACTTTATTCAAACGCATAGGTTGTTATCCACTTCTGTTTTCCTCTTCTGCTCTGGTGGGACTGAACCTCTTTAGGCTTATTGCTATTCTGAGAAGCCTGTCTGAGGGCATATGCTTTGCCTACTGCTCTGTGCTGCTGCTGTTCACGATTCTGGAACTCAGAGCTGCTCCAGGGTCTGTTGAGCATTTCTATACTGCGCATTTCTAACTCTGTCTTTGCTGCTGAAGCACCTATGGCACGCTGTGGTATGTAAGAAAGGGCAGACACAGAGACAACTTCAGCTAATCACAATTATAAGACTGAAATGTTGTGCGTGGCTTGTTTTGGTTTTTTGTTTGTTTGTTTGTTTGTTTTCTCTAGGAAGAGGTTAAATATTAGAGAAAATATTTTTTTTGTTGCTGTTTATATTCTGATTTGCCTGTGGCTACTCAAAGCAAACAAATCACTTAATTTTTTGCAACTTGATTTTTCAACTCATATGTGCTGGAATGACATAGTAAATTTCCAAATACAGAAAAAAATACGGATTTTCATTCCTTCTTATTTGTATAGATTTTTTTTAAAATATCTATAATTATATGCTTGTTTAAAAATATGGTTTTATTGTCTTTCATTTCAGCTTCAGAGCCTCTACACAAATCTTTACTATGACCAAACTGTCACTGGAGACTCTTTGTTGGCTGTTTTAGTGAAATTAAAACTACCAGTTACAGAAAGCTTTTTCTAATTGTGTAACTGGTTCAGAATTAAGAGCCTTTTGGTGTACAGTGCTTTTATACCCCTCCATTTAGAAGTCGATGCAAAGCCTTTTCATTTTTGGCATGGAATGTATGATGTAGCAGCAACAGGTCTGGTCTATTTGGCACTATTTCATTAGTCAGATCAAAGTCTTTAGCCATTTTTCTTATCCAGAGTGGTAGCCAAGGTAGCAAAGTTTTTTTACACACATAACTTCCAGCTGAATAATGTTGGGGTAGCAGAATCAGAACATTTACAGTATGATTTGCTCTTAAAATTTCTGAACAAGAGCACAAGCAATTTTAAACAACAATCAACAAATTAAAAGATGTAACTGCCTGAAAAAGGACAGTACAAAAGGTAATTGGGGTAACACCTTTAAAATGTCTCTGCCAGAATAAGTTTCATCTTGTAGCATCATTTGCTATTTCAAACCCTGACTTTTTACAAGCAGGAATATAGAGAGGATTTTTTCAAACTTTTCAAAATGTCTCAGTTTTTAGATGTGGAAAATATATGTAAACCTCCTTTTTCTGAAGAGTATGTTCAAGGTTCTCATACATCTCAATCCATAAATTGTTTTGTATAAGATTCAAAAGTCTCTCTCACACACAGAATATTTCATTGAAATTTTGTCAAAGTGATATATTAACAACGTAGCATAGGAGTATTTTTATCCCAGAATTCTTATTTAGAGTAAAAAAAAAAAAAAATCGGACAGCTGTAGTCATAAAACATTTTAGAATGATTTATCCTTCAGGTGAAAGGAACCCTTGATGTTGTTGTGGATAGGTGTTCTTTTTAATACTTTAGAGAAAATGCTAATGAAAGATGTATTACAGTTCATCAGTTTAGGAAATAGAAAAAGATGTACAGCTCTGTCCATATTACATACAGATAATGTATTTTATGTTTTATTCCTGAAAGCTCGAATTTTAAACCTTTATTGTCTTTTGAAACTATATCTGAATTTTCTAAAAAAAAAAACAACAAAGTATAATAATATCAATTCAAACTCTAGAAGGTCTCATTGATTGCCACATTAAAATTATGATTTGCTTGGATACTAGTTTATTATGTTAAGTGAGAAACGTAGCATAGTTCCAGACTATAATAAATGTCTTTCTACTCTGAAATGGTGAGTTTCCTGATGTTGAAACTCATCAGCTACAAAACTGGGTGGGAAGACTGTTAATGATAACAGAGAAAGTGAACACGTTTTATTAGACACCAACCATCTCTCATAAAACACAGAATTCTGCTTTCACAGAAGATGATCTTTCATTTTAAAGCTTTCTCTGTCCAGACATAGTGGTCATTAAAACCTAACAAAAATAACAAATGAGAAAATACCTGGGAATATAAGTTAAAAGCGTTCATGAAAGTCAGTCTATGGTCAGGATCTATTCCATTTACTAAGGACATTGATAAAGACATGAGAAATTCTAATAATCTTATAGCTATTAGCACCATTACTGCCAATAGTTTACAATGATTCAGAGCAATCTTAACAGTCAAAGTAAACTCTCAATAGGAAGAGCATATACAGCAGTAACCTAGAGATTCCTGGAGGAGCAACTGCTAAATATCTATAACATAAAAGCCAAGGATTAACAGAAGTGAAAACTAGTAAAATACCTGTCAGTGAGTCTGATGAGCTCTCTCAAACCATGAGCACTATTTGTCATCAAGTAGCTAGCTAGAATGTTATCTAAGGCCCAATGAAACAACTGAAAAAAACCTGTAACACTAATTGAAGAAAAATACAGATTTGGAAGATGTAATTATTTTTATGATGGTTACCAACAACTAAACAATGAAAAAAGTGAAACAGGAAACATTAGGTGCAGAATTAAAGGAATATCACTAAATTGTATTTAAACAGTGTCTTTTTATGGCCAATAGGTGAGTAAAAAACCCAATACATTTTTAAAATTAAATATGAGTTTCGTTCATAAGTGCGTTTAATGGAAGTTTGTATACTTTCATTGAAAATAAAAACACTATTAAAAATAAAATATGTTACCTAAATTAAGTTAGAAACCACTATATAGATAAAAAATGTTTAGAAATAGGAAAATTATTTTATGGAGATGA
>NW_020955446.1:500749-511893 GCF_003031625.1 Empidonax traillii
TGCCTTTGTTATTGAAGCTTATGCACAGTGCACAGTATGTTTGTCTGTTGCCAATACAGGTAGCCATGCTTATGCTCCATCTTCTCATTATATTCCCATAGAGTTAAAATTAAAAAATGCTGCTATAACCAGATTTGAAAGCTATGGGCGATGCAGGCCCTGTGCAGAGCAGTGATTTAACTCAAGGGTGAAAAATATATGCTGTGAGCTCTAAGTAAGGCAGTGTATAGTCTGCCAAACATCCCAAATAACATAACAGTAACCAAATTGTGACTCGGGCAATCACAGCTTGATGTTTATTTTTCAGAAAGAAAGAAAGTCCTAAAGCTTTTGCCTCCATGTGAGTTTAATTGTGACAGCCACAGCCCATGGTATGAGAATTATTCTCTGCATTTACGGGCTATGGTATGAAAGAGAAACATTCTAATAGCATCAGTATTCAACACCTAAAGAAGCAGACTGTGAATTATGATATGCCCATTAGTGAATTCCCATTTATCTGACAGAGTGATTTGAGAGGAGATAACATCATGTGCTACAATGGAAAAAAAAAAAAAACATTTGTTACAGTGAACTTCAGGACATGCAGATTGCAGTCCCTGAATCTCTTTTAAGCTATGAAAAAAAAAAAGAGATTTTAGCATACATAACAACTGCTACAGTTCCTATGTTCAGTCTAGACCTGTCTCTTATTGATTTTAGCTGCATAATTTTTAAGTATTAGGAATCAAAACATCTGGTATATCACACCTTCTTTTGAGAGTCACGAATTCAAGCCCTAATACCTCTTTTTCGTTCATACTAGTTTTGATTGTCTGATAAACCAGTTCATTTCCCTGGCTCTTCTTGTTTGCTTATCAAGCCTCTCTTACCATGATATTGAAAAAATATGTTTCTGCACAAAGCCTATGAATAAGCTCCAGTTGTTCAAAAACAGTACATGTGCTAACATTTCAGAGGCTTAGAGGAGATGAGATTTTATATTTTTATTTCATTTTAATTTGTTTCTGTGAGTCTGAGTAATGCTAAATTTAGCTATCAGTTACTAGTTATCAGTTTGCAGCTCCTTGGAAGGCTATAATGCATCTGAAGTACAGTTCTTAATGTGTTTATGTAGAATTGTCTTAGAATTTATGCCCTATAAACAGGCATAACCATTTCAATTTAACAATTGCTTTAATCAGTATTTCAGAATGACAACTTGGAATTATCCTATTAACTTTGTTATTGCAGCATTTATAGCCTTTGCAATAGATAGCCGTTTGGATGCTATCACTGTATAACTTGACTTGAAGAAAAGCGTAAAAGGAGATATATGCACAGCTTCAGTTTGTGGTGCAAGAATGTCCTTTATATATATCTCAAAATGTCAATATTTTTAGGTCATTACTTAATAGTGCTGCTAGCTGAGAAATACTGTATGATCTACTTTGTTTTCTTGAGCATATTACTATACCACCATTAACCATAAAAACAGATGATACTTTTTATAGTATTACAACTTTAAATCTTTATTTTTCAGCTAAATAAAACTGTTATATAAGTCCAGAAGAAGAGCCAGAAATATATTTTCCCATTATGTCCTCCTGACGACCTTTATACAGCTATCTCACCAGCCTCTCTTGGATATAAAAGCACAGTGTCACAAGAAAACCAGAATACATTGGACTTGTGATACAGCTTATCACAACATAAGATAACAATGTAAAGAGATGACAACTTCTAGACAGATCCTTTAAGTAAATACATTTCATAACATCTTTAAGTACTGCTATTTGGTGGCTTGTGCCTGGGAAAATGAATGGCACTGTAGTTTAGAGATCTGTACACATGGCTGCACTTTAAAAATGCAGCCTAGGGAGGAAATCCCTTTTCAGCTAAAGTGGAAGCTAGTTGAACTGCTGCAGACAATTAACTTTTAAGACTTGGATCCTTTTCCTCTGCTACCTATCTCACTAGTCTTTCCCTTTCATGTGATATATTTAATAAGCATTTTTAAATAAATTTGGGGGTTCTTAAAAAATAGTATTTTGTAGCAAATGTCTTTAGTTCCACTCACACACTAAACAAAAGATAATAAAGAACTGCCAGGGGCAATGGAGATCAAACTATTTCCAACACAGAAAGAAAAAAAAAGCATGTTCCCTAGTCAGAGTGGTCTTTCCCCTCTTGTATTCTGTGTTCAAGACTGCAATGTTAACCTGAATGTGGTTTTGTTCAGTGCAATCATGCATGTAGACCTCACCTTGCATAACTTGTTTAGAACTCAAGTTACTTATTCTCCTTTAATTTAGGTCTATGATGATTCTGTGTAACCACAGAATTGACCATTTATCCATATTTTTACTATTTCTGAACTCCTTTTACCAGGATGTCATCAATTTCCCACCTTTCAATCCTGCTCTTGGTGTAGACTCTGTACCTCACAGCTCTCTCTACTTTCTTCCCCGTTATCCTGCCTGCTTCCATTCTGCCTCACAAGTTCTTTCCCCTCTCTGTCTTTTACCAAATCTTTCAGCTGCTCCTCCAACATCCAGAGCAAATGTGCAGTGAAAGAATTGCAAGGTTCTTCTTTCTGATGATTGGGCTGGTATGAATTTGTGCTGGATTTGTAGAGGAAAACCTAGGAGACCAAAATATAGTAGAATAGTCTCACTTGAACAAGAATCTTCAAAAGAGTTGGCTTCAGGATTTTAAAATTTACCTACAGAAATATTTTTTACACCATATGGAAGCAAATTCATTGAATTAAGCTGTTTTTCTGGAGAAAGAAAATGTCAAAATGTTGAGAAGTGATTATCTTGGTTGATCATCAGGATGAATAGTTATGCAAATAAAAGTACAAGGTACATAAAGAAAATAATCACAGGAATACGTCATTGGCATTGGTGCAGCACTCATGGAAAATTACTGACTTCATATACCATGTTGGAGAATTAAGCCTATTGTTATTAAAATATGCCAACAGGTAAATTGTGTTCTTTTACACTGTAAATCTGGATGAATCATCCCAATTTTAGGGTTGTTGCTCAACTGTTTTCTAAATGAAAGTAGAGCCTTCTCCTTTCTTACAAAATTAAGATGCAAATGATCTGGGAGAAAGTAAATACTGCCTTCTCTAAAAGACCTCTCATGTTATGCCAACATATATTATACCAACCTGTGTTATATTTGGATTCAAATCCCAGAAGATGAGCTGGCTTATTTGACAGGAAACTTGTCCATTTCAGATTTTTTCTCAGCAGATTACATAAAAAAATTTTCTAGTCAGGTCATTAAATAGTTAATAAACAAATTATCAAATAGTTAATTTACATAGTTATATTCTCTATAAGAGAGAAAGTCTTGGTAAAATTCTGTCTCGTAATTGAATTACTAAACTGAAAATTGCATTAAGAACTGGCAAACAATTTTTGAACTTTAAACAACATGAAGAAAAGGGAGGTCTTCTAGGGTAAAATATTCAAGAATTAAGAACACAAATCACATTATCAGACTAAGGCATTCACTGGCTGAAGACTGAATCTGAGAGATTAATGTCTAGAATTTGGCCTGTTGAATTGTATTTGTATCTCTTAAAAAAAGGACTGGTAATCTGTAGTGACAAGTACAGTTTTAGATAGATTATCTACCTTGTTTTGCTTAAAATGAGTAATTGCCTGTGTGAACAACAGGAGAATCTCTAGTCTTTCTGCATCAAGTAAGAGCAGTTGTCATCATTAAAACTCTGACAATTTGGGAATAAAAACATGACAAAGGTTATAATATTTGTGCTTGTTTGCAACAGATATGACTTAGTTATCAACAGCAATACATCTCAGGGTGTAAGTGAAGAATATGACACATATAATTAGGGCACCAATATACTGACCCAGCTAGGTTCTGACCCAAAATTTGCTTAAAAAATCTCAGTAATAAGAAGTGAAAGATTAATGCGTTATCAGCTAGGCATTTGCTGTGCAGATTAGATTTTGGAAATATCTCGATTACTGATATTACGAAAAAGCTGCTTTTAAATTTGATTCTTGTTTTCCTTTTTAATGTAATGAAAATATGAGAGATGTCTTCTGAATTTTGAATCCATAGAGTTCATTTTCCATATCCATCTAAAATAAAGTCTTGATAATACCCACAACAAATCCCCTGATTACAGACATTATGTCAAAACACCCTTTAAAGAAAGTTTAAATAAATAATATTTGAAGGCTTCCAGTTAGACTTCTTTCTAGTTCTTGCTCTGACCTATATGGGGTAAACTAATAATTCAGAACAATGCAGAATGACTAAATGACTGAAACACCTAGAGATTGACCACCTCCACCCTTAATTTGTATGGTATGACTGTGCAGAGTTCAATCCCCAGGTAGACACTTCAGCAGATATGTTGTATATACAGTCAAGAAAAAGAGGTATGAGCTTCTGTGGCCATCTGGGAAACTCCTTCATTGAACTGCTTAATTATATCTAAGCAAGATGAAGCACTGAATACAGGTAATGTCTTAATTCTTTCCTTTTTCATAAGGAAAAATTAAAAAAACTCTTTTTTTAAAAAAAAAGTCTAATGTGTTGGGAGACTTCTGAGTGATACAGTTACTATATCAAGATCTTAAAACAGTGTAGGCACTACTTCATTTTATACTCCTGTTCCCCATAGTTGAGAGCAGCAGATGAGTAGTACAGCATTAATATAAATAAAAATAAAACGTGGTTTCTAGGTTAGTGGGACACTTTTTTCTTTTGGATATACTTCAGGTGTAGCTGAGAAGCCTATACCTCTCCATAGCTGAACTAATTTGCCAGAGGCCTTTTGTGGCCAGTGGAGATGCAGTTATTCACCTATTTATTTCAGATATCTCTTTTAATATAAAGTAAACTACACTCTAGGAGTAGCTGACTGTAATAAAAAAAATGGATGAGCAGGTGAATAAATGAATAAATATTACAGAATGAACAGATGAATGACTCAGTTAAGGCCATATGTTTACAACCGTAAATTTTAGGGGTTTATGACCATAAATCCTAATTTGGATATAATACTGAAACACTTCAGGTAGGTGGTCTTTAGGTTTTTAATGGTGAAAAGAAAGCTACAGAATAGTATCTTCATCATGTTTGAAACACAATGAAATATGACTGAGGGTTACCAAATATGATGGTACCAAGTGATTTTGGTTTTAGAGTGCTTTCTTTTGAATCAAAACAAAACTTTAAGTTATAATCCATTTACTGAGATCATTTATCAGATTAATAGTGTACCCAGATAATTAAAGGAAAAATATTACCTTTATACTTTTAATAGTCTTTTTGGTTTCATTTCTCTTACTGTGTTCAATTACCTACTACTAGCATATTCCTTTTTATTTTTATTTTTTTTCTTTTTATTTTGGTGTCTATGTGCAGGATAAGGTCCACCTCTGTTCTCACTTCCATCCTGACTGTCCTATAATCTTTAAAATAAGGCATTCTTGTGAAAAATTGGAGATGAATTTACATACTTTTAGAGAGATGAAAACTTGATTTCAAGTTGCCCATACTCTTTCTTTATGGAAGGACTCTAAGCATTAATTTATTAAATAAAAGTATATCTCCTCTCTGGGTCCATTTTCTTTCCTCCTAACTTATGCCCTTCTCTCACCTTTCTCTTATTCCCCAAAGGAAATCTACGTAAAGTAATTTCACTAATTTGGGTCAAAACCAGTTTTGGGATGAAAAAAACTGGAGGTTTTCATAAACACATTTACTGATATTTTTTTTTGGACCCCTTGAAAATGATAGCATAATTTGGCTTCATTTTTATATGTTGGTAAAGACTAAAAGAATTAAAGACTCCATTCTTAATTTGATGGCACATAATTCTTGCCCCTAATTTTTGACAATATAATTTAATTAAGGCAGATCACCACATTAAAGTGCCTATACTGATTCTAATACCTAAACTGTAATTTTCAAAGATAGCTTGGATTATCTCTGCTTGGCACTCCTCTGTTCTGTGTGAAAGAGACCATTTCTCTCAAACCTACTGGACATTGCATATATAAAGCTATTGAATGCCTCAAACCAAAATAAAATTAGTATATCTCCTCTGAAGAGTAGCTAAATAGAAGATAAAGTGTTTTTTTAAAATAGTCATTAATAGTATATTTATTTTTGTGCTGATGAAATTGCTGAAACGTATGCTATTAGCATGATTTTCAGCAATTGAGCTGGTGTGAATTGTTAGTAAATCAGGCCTGTAATCTTCAAACATACTCCCTAGGCCCTGAATCTAAAACCATCTGGACAGTGTGACAGTGTTCTATTTATTACATACAACTGCTTGGATACTGCCAATGCATAAACAGTAATTAAGCACACAAGCCAACCATGCATGCCAGATTTGCTAGAACTATCCTTTGAGTATCTTAGAGTTTCCATGCCAGTGAGTTTAGTGAGGCATTGGCTGGTGATTAAACATTAATGATTTATGGTACAAGCAGGGTTCATTTACTGCTTACTGAAATATGTTTGACAGTATTTTTATGATTTTTAGAAATAATGCTTTCAAAGAAATGTTTCCTGACACATTATCTATACATTTTCAATAAGAATGTGATATAAAATCTCAGAGGATAGTTGCTTGTTTGTGTGGTTCTCTTGCTATTGTATACTATGAGACAAGAAAATAGATTAAATTCAGGAGGAACTGGTTACTATAACAAAATGGGTTTTTTCCTCAGTTTGAAGGAGCTTTCTAAAAATAAATTCAAAAGTACAGTCTTGCAAACTCATAGTAATATTGAACTGTGAATCTTAATATAAATGTGCATCTTAATATTGAATTGTGCAACTTAATCTTGGACTGGGCATCTATACAGGTGGATTTTTCCACTGGCATTTTGTTCATCCCAGCTCCAGGTGACTTTCTGAATTTGGGACCTAACATAATTTTCACAGGGACATATAGAAATTACATATATTGGTAGTATCGGTATAGGGGTCATGAGAAGAGCTGGCACAAACAGGGATAAAATGTTCAACTGTGTGGGAGAAAGTACTCTGTACTGCAAGTGGGAGATAATGAAATGCCATCATTGAAGATCTGTCATTATTTAATGTCAAGGACTATTGTCTAATGCGTCATATTTATGTGCATGGAAAAATTTTGGTCACAGTCATAAGCTTATGCTCATGATGTTTGTCTGGAAATTATGCGTGACTAGAAACTTGTTATTGTAGAGTTTCAGAGTTTATACCAGTAGGTAACTGCTCATGCGTGCCAGTGTCAGATGTTTCCGTCTTCACCGCACCAATCTGATTTACTAGTATTTCAAGTTCCACTAGGGAGCTAGGAAAGCTAATTCCAAATTTGACCATCTAATTGTGGCAAGAGTAGTGTGACTCACTGGCTTGACAACACACTAGAGTGCTGATCAGGGATGCCTGGGTTTTTGATCTGAACTGCAATAACACAGATCTTGGATCTGAAATAAATCCAGAAGTCTCTAACTGAACTGAAAATCTCCCATTACATAGATAATCCTTTATTACATGTTCTGGTAACTTCTGTGGCTGTATTCATTAAGGTACAGTCTAGTACTAGTTCCTGATGCATTAGTCTCATATTTCAGAATTACAAGTTTAGAGAAGCGAGTAGTATCAAAATACAAAATACAGAGTTTTCTATAGTTTTTACCTTCTACTAACATCTAACAGTCTGGGTCTGGGAGTGTTGGCTTTCCAAGTGTCATTGCCCATGCAGAAGGATTTAAAGGAAAAGTGAACCCCTAAATAAGGCATTATGGAAGTTTTCTACAGTGTGGAGAGGTTAAGATAGTTAAGAAACTAAGCCCTATATCGGACCAAACCTGTCAAATAAACAATAGGCTTTTTTGTCTTAGACATTAGGCCAGAGATGCAAATTGTAGAAAGATTCCTGAAATAGCTCAGCAACATTTAGCTCAGAAGTTGGAAACAATATGACAGTGCTGGTGTCGTGCCCCAGATAATTATCTCTGCTGAGAGACACAGGTAAATTAACATGGAAACAGAATCACATTAATGCGGTTAATACTGCTTCCAGGACACAAGCAAATATTTTCTTTATGTACTGCACTTTGCCACATGAATGAATATACAGATGCTTTCAGGACTATCTAAGGTAAATTTGGGACACCATTCCCCTTGTGTAAATGTTGTGAAACTCTGCACCCCTACTAGAAATACAGGGCTGAGCTACTGCCCCAGACTAGGAGTTAAAGAGTGATCTTCCCACATAGTAATTTTGTCAATGGCATTACTTTTCCTGTGAGTTTCCATACTGAAAAATGTCTTCCTTTTACTGAAATCACTGCCACAGGTGGAACCTGAAAAAATTGCCCCACACTTTTCTCTTGTAATTAGAATGTTTAGTATAAGATGGTTATTTGAAGAATAAAAGAAAACTCTCTGTAACTACACAGGAACAGAAGTCCTGACTCTCCCATGATTTTCTGCCATCTTCATTCCAGGACGTGGAGGAACTTACCTTGTGTCATGGGTAGTATATAAACTTCTTGCTGCAGTTGGTGAATGCCAAATCTTATATGCTGACACCACACCAGAAGGCTGTATAGATGAAGAGCTGGTCTGTGGAACATATATTCCGCCACAAACACATTGGATGGGAATTGTTGGCATATTTTCCCCTGCAGACTTGCAGATAGCCTCTGGCTAGCTACCCATTAGCTGCTAGCCACAGGCATAACCTTGGGTGCCTATTTCCATGGAATTTACTTTGCCCTCTGTTTTAACTAATTTAAAGTACTGTATTTCTGTTAATGCTATTTAAAGATATTTTTAAACACTGACAATTTTTCTTCTGTTTTTTTCTATGGTTAACATCTTTGAAGAAAAAATGTCTGCACAGAGCAGAGAGGTGCAGGATCACTAAGCAAATGGAATTCAGTTATGCTGATCACTATTTAACATGATTCTCTCCTTTCTGCCTACCTCATCCTCTGCTGGCAGACTGTTCGGTAAATATTTTCTCTGCAGGTCTGTGAGTCATCCTCATAGTAAGTCATAGCCAGAGACACAGGGATAATTGGGAAGTGGGTCAGTGCACGAGTCTCTCTGAAGACCAGGGTTAAAAATTTCTCCCAGAGCTCAAGTCTAGTGGTCTTGTACTGTTAACCATGTGTTTATACCACTGAGCTTCATCAGTTTCAGTATCTTTCCTGTATGATCATCAGTAGAACCAATAAAAACTCCTGTAACTAGGATAACTTTCCTTTTTTCCATCTTTTTTTTCCACACATTTTTTTTATGCTTCAGATGTTCAACAGTCTTGATTTGTCCAAATTTGAATCACTATAGTTACCCTTTCTAGAGCAACATTAAGCAACACAATGCTTGATTAAACCTTGTTTGTCACTGCAGAATTCAGCCTTGAGAAACTTAACCTTTTAGTCAGTTTACCAAAGAGTTTCTTTTCTTTATATTATCCCAGACCTACACTGAATTCCACAGTTGAGATAAAATTAATGGATATATCTCTTTGTTTTGGACTGCATGCTAAAGTACTCTGTTTCCAAAAGCCTTCTGTACTTTCACTTCAAATAAAGAAATTATGTATAAATATTAAATTACCATGACTTTTATGGCAATATAAGGGATATATGCTTCTCCTGTAAAAACACTATATACTTGATTACAAAATTTCAGTGAATATTGTGTGTGTGGTTCAGTCTTGAAATGGTAGAAGGAGAACTGTCAGGCCACAGTTTTTCAAGCTAGAAGCTATACAAGACCCTTCAGGAAATGTTCACCCAGAGTTAGTACCCCCTAAGAATAGGAAGATTAAAATCTCTAAAGAGTTTTGTTTCATAATATTAGGATAGCATTGAGTAGGAACTTCAAAACTATGTAAGAAAACCAGAAAATTACTTGTTGAATACCTCAGGAGACAGGTGAGGTGGACAATGGCTGGAACACTTTTTACGACATGCTTCTGTGGAAGTCTGGGGAACCAGACCAGAGAGAAATGGAGAACCAGTAAAACCAAGAGAAAAGGTCTGTGCCTCCTAACAAATCCTCAAGGGCTACATGGATGACTAAACCCAAGCTGCTTTTGCTGACATCTTCTTCATATCCCCCCAGAGCCTTGTCATTTGGAATCCAGCCCTCTATGTCCTATCTTAATATACAGTCAGTTGAATGTTGATAGTTCCTTTTAAAAAAAAAAATTTTGATTTTCTTTAATCTATTACTAATATAAAAGAGACGGATATCCAGCATACACAAAAATGCTGCAGTGAGGGCTACTCTCTGTCCTCAGGCTTCTTAGTATTAAAAGAGAGGTTTAAGGTGTATATTTCTCATAGCCTTTATTTTGGCTTCATGGAGCATAAAACCTGGAATTGGTTGATCTAAGACATAGTAGCTTCAAAGCAGGCAGAATGATCAAAATACTTTGGATTTTTTTTTTTTTCTATTAGCTATATTCTCAAAAATACTATTACTGTAAAATTCTAAAAACTTTTTTTGGCAAAGATCTGTAGACCAGCAATGACTGTGATCCTGAGTCTGAGAAGTGTTAAGGACCCAGGAAGCTTCTGAATGAGGCACGGAAGATTACTCATAAAAACAAAGCAAGCAAAAGATCGATGTGATGCAATGCAGTACAAGTGGTCATTTTAATATGCCTTTCTCTAGAAGAGATTGATTGTTGCTTTTTCTGAAGATTGTTGAAGAGGTTGAAGCTTTACTCTCTTATTTTTTCCTTTCGTTTAACTGGTTTTCCTATTTCTTTCAAATTTTTAGGTTCTTTTTCTATTTATTTCTGTTCAACTTTGTTTCTCTCTTGCTCATTTCATTGTTCTCAATATTTTCAATTATTTTCTTTATAGAAAGCATTAAATAGAAACCAAGAACTCCTCCATGTCTTTTAATGCAATCCTATTGCCAAATGATAGTACGACAGGTTAGATTCTATGTCAGTTTGTAGAAGGCATACTCTGTAAGGACTATATTCTTCCATTTTTTCTCACGATTACTGTAACCTTTTGTCATGCAGAATTTCATTCATGTCAGTGGATGTGTTAATGAAATTTTAATTAGTTCCATAAAGATAAAGAAGTTTGTATTTTTCTGATTCTATTTTAAACGCACTAAAAAAAAAAAAAAAT
>NW_020955446.1:512222-514615 GCF_003031625.1 Empidonax traillii
CGACAGGTTAGATTCTATGTCAGTTTGTAGAAGGCATACTCTGTAAGGACTATATTCTTCCATTTTTTCTCACGATTACTGTAACCTTTTGTCATGCAGAATTTCATTCATGTCAGTGGATGTGTTAATGAAATTTTAATTAGTTCCATAAAGATAAAGAAGTTTGTATTTTTCTGATTCTATTTTAAACGCACTAAAAAAAAAAAAAAATCATTAGACCCAATAAAATCAGCATAAAGGATGCATCTACACATACACAAAGAAAAAATAGTCGAAACCTCTCTTAAACATAGACAGCTCCAGAATCTACAAATTCTCTAAGTAAAGATCATCAATTATCTTTACTTGGCAAATGAAAGGCAATAACAGTAAAATGCGTATAAGCACCAACTGTGATGTGAAATTTAAGGCTCTAAAACTTCATTAAAATCAGACTGGTAATGATGTACCATATGTACTGGGCTGCATTTGCCTGAGGATCTCCAACCTGTGGCTCATTTCTTCTGTCACACCACCTCTTTATAAGAATGACTCAGAGTGCTTTGTTGAAGTGCTTAGGGGCTGACAAGCAGGGTAGGTGTTTCAGAAATAATCATTTGCTTCATTATACCCTGGTGGATTATAGACATTTTCTGTTTATAGGAGAATCTTAAGCTTTCGTTTCTAAAGTTAACTGAACACATGAAACAAGGCTGTTAACAA
Source organism: Empidonax traillii (assembly GCF_003031625.1). NCBI lineage: Eukaryota > Metazoa > Chordata > Aves > Passeriformes > Tyrannidae > Empidonax > Empidonax traillii. The sequence goes on from NW_020955446.1 coordinate 512,925, forward strand.
GTATATTAACAACTTATGTTTTCTGAATAAGTGACTGATTTTTTTTTTTTTAATAGCAAGTAAAAGGGATTTTTTAATACTCTTTTACAGATATAACTGATAATGAATTTGGATAGTACATTTCAGAGGGATTATAAAAATATATTAACTAGGTAAGATAGATGGGCAGACATCATAGGTGAAGGGCTGCATTTTTTTTTACCAGCTCTTGAGCAATTTAGTCCCCATGTGCTTATTTTATTATTCTTGTACTTTAGTTTCTTATTTGTAACTCACCTTTATAAATTATTCAGAACCTTTTCCTTTTTCAATGCTTACATATATAGCTCCCATTAATGCCACAACAAGCTAAGGCTATCTGTGGAAAGTAAAATAAGTGCTTTTGGATAAAGCTTAAGCTTATTGTGACTAAAGATAAAAGAAAGCCCATGCCAAAGCAACATTAAGCTAAATTCTTGATATGTTTAGAAAGATGTAAAACTGGTGGTACCTGAAAGATATTAATTAAGCTGAAATCTATTTGATACTCGGTTCATACCCTAATCATTAAAAATTAAACTTCTGAACATAGGCAGAAGCACCTCTGAACACTGACATGTAACAAATGTGTCCAAATTCTCACAAGAGACAGTCTGGCGAGGAAGCTGGAACTGCCTTCAGCATGTCTGGCAGTCACAAACACTCAGAAATGGAGACAAATGAAAACAGTAGCAGTTCCTGGGTTAACTGGTTCATTTGCTTTCAACGTAAACAGCCTGCTGACCAGGCTATTTATCCAGAATTAGAAAGCCTGTGTTAATTCTGTCTTCTGAACAAGAAAGCACCTTAACCACTTAAAGGAAAGCATGGGAAGAGTGCGTGATACTGGCCTTACAGTGCAGTAAGGGGAAAAAAGTGTGAACTTAACAACTAACCTGCTCACTTAGTTAAGTATAGAGCCTTATTGGATATAGGACCATCTATAATATTTTTTCCTTTCCTTTTTCATGTAATAAAATGATTAGTAAATACATTTCATCTTTGCAGAAGTATTTTTCCATATTTCAGGTATTTTGAATATTGTACAAAGGATTTAAATACACTTTTCGCAAGTTTTTTTCAGGTTGTCTGTAATACCATTACAACACATACAATCTAATCTTTTACTGAAAAAATAAATTTCAGATTAAGTTTTGAAACTGGTGATCACTTGCCATAAGAGAGACATCATAGGTAAATAATAGCTCCATGTACAGTGCAGTGTTACTGGTGTCTGACCATGTGCTTTGTACTGACTAACCACTAGTAAAAAAAAATCTTATGTTATAGGATGATAGTAAAGAATCATTAAACTATGTATTTTCCAGTTCTGATTTTTCAGCCTTCTAGAAAAATCTTTACCAGAAGGGGATTATTAAAGCTAATTTTTTTTTTTATAGTATGAAATTTTATAATTAAGCCTTTGATTAGCTTCCTAATTTGTCATACCTTTCTGCATCAAGTCATGGTTTAGAGAAAATGGTTGGCCAGTCTCTTCGCGAACGAAGAACCGGGGAAGGTCTTTCCACCTTCCAGCCTGCGCATTGGATTTTTTAGGTGAGACACAGCGTGCGCGGAACTGAGCCCACCCTTTAATCCTGAGGTTCATCTGCCGGGGCCAAGCACGCTTGGACGGTGGCAGCGAGGTCCTCAGGACGTAGATGGATTGCCTT
>NW_020955446.1:515179-528104 GCF_003031625.1 Empidonax traillii
TGCAAGCAATGGTGAAATGCCTTTTGCATTTGACTGTTGTCATGGTTTAGCTGATTCTTGGAAACCAGGCAGGAATTTTTTCCCTTCCCCCTGCCCACTGAGTGCAGAGCTACCAGGTGAGCACTTAAGAGATACAAAAGAACTGGCCTGGCTGGCTGATTGCTCAGAACTTAGCCTCCCAGGAAATGGGGGAGATGAGGGGCTATATTTTACTTTTTTCTCTTGTCTCCTGGGAAACAGGGGGAGGAGTTTGTGGGTGGGCTGTGGCTGAAACACAGGTCGGAGTGGAAGCTAGTGGTTCCTGTGGCTCTCGACCTGCTTGCCAGTTGCAGATCCTGCTTGGATTTTTCATCAGAGGAGCTGTTTTTTTTCCTGGAGGTTTCTTTTTTCTTTTTTTTTTTTCCCTTCTCCTTTCCAGTTTGTTTTTTCCTGGCGGTGGTCCTTGTGCACATCAGGGGAAGAGAGAGGACTGTGCAGAGCAGTTCAACCAGCTGTATGGAGTGAGTTTTGGTTTGGGTTTTTGTCCTTTTCGTTGGGAGGACTTTCCTTCTGTTGTTGCTTCCCTTCCCTCTCTCCCTCTCCCCTTTCCCAGTGTGTGGGAAGGGAACTGAAAACCAGGTTATTTTTGGTTTCTCCAGCACACCCTGGAGGGTGTTCTTCCCTCCCCCTCAGCAGCAACCAGTGATCCAACAGTGCCCACTGCTGGTCAGCATAAGTAACTGCAGGTTCTGCATCTCCAGTGATCCAACAGCACCACCTGCTGACTGGCACAGGACATTACAAGCTCTGCATCTCCAGTGACCCAACGGTGTCTCCTGTTGACTGTGGTTGCACCAAAGGGTGCACACTGAGCTGTTTACTTTTTTTCCTTTTCTTGTTCATTGGTTTGTTTTGAAGGGGATTCTTTGTGGGTATAGGAGTATTGTTTGGTTGTTTTACTGTTTTTTTGTGTGTGCTTCTGCCAATACACAAATACCTTTTAATAAAGGGCTGTTATTTTTCCTTTTCCATAATTTGTTTTCCTTCAATCGGAAACTCTTAATTTTGGATTTATAATTGCTTAGAGGGAGGAGTTTGTGTCTTTTCTCATAACTCATCCTCAGCAAAAGACCTGTGTCTCATTTAAACTGGGACAACTCTATTGGTTAGTTAAAAGTTAACAAGTTGATAAAAGAAAAAAAAACAGCACTGAATATTTATATTTCAGCTACATTCAGAACACTATTAAAAATTATAAAAATAAACATTATATTAATGAAATTCAAATTTTCATCATAGTCCATGCCTGATTTGTGATTGCTACTGTGGAGTCTAACATCACCCAGTTGGCTAGAAACCCAGCCAACTAGAAATCTGGAGGTCAGACTGAGGAGCCTCTATTCTCAATACAGTTAGACTGGATACCAAGAGACTAAATTTCTGTATTTACTGTGTAAGCACAGAATTACCCCAAGTGGAGTTCAGTTAGAAGAGGAGCTGTTCCTAAAAGCTGAAGTTATATGATGAAGAATAAGATCATACAATTATTGATACTTTGTAATATAATGAAACTCTAAAAGTGTAGTCGTGACTGAAGTCTTGAATCTTTACTTGGAATATCCAAGACACTATTTTAAATAGTTGATAAATTAATAACCGTCCTAATACAGTTTTAGATTCTTTGATTGGAAAATTGTTAAATGTGGTAAAGTTCTTGTTGCACTGCCAGTTACCATCTGAGCTCCAGGTATAGGAAGAAAGCACTGCAGATGTAAATGTACTATGGATTAATATTTGCATAGCATAAATTTAAGTGTTCATGTAGTGGAGTTAAGCAAGACCATCATCCTCACTGCTGCCACTTGAGATCCCTGTATTGAGCCCATGTAAATTGATGGATGGTTATTTTAAAGATACAATATTATTTATAGGTTTTTTAAGATATCCTTTAGGAAGCAAAGTAGGTGCCATCAATTTCCCAGAATACCAAAGGCTGAATAAGAGAATATTCTTTATTTGTTTCATGCTCTATTTTTCATCTTTATCCAACAGTATTTCTTAAACTTGTGTGCTCTTTTTATGAAATGTAGAGTTTCATTTTAAGTCACATAAAATCAAGAATAGTGCATCTATTTTTAATCAAGATTTGGTAATTTTATATGACTATAGCTTCATCTTATATGACTATAGCTTCTTCTGTATCCTAAATTAGAAAAATCAACAAAAAACAAACAAACAAACCCCCCAGACTTTTATACTTCTTTTCCCCCAGTGTTGATTTCATAATCCCAGTAAATATTTGACACAGAGCTCTGTAAAAGCACGATGTCATAATCCTTGGACCTAGAGTTTGGTCTAGAGTAATGAATATTTTGTTTCCAAGGCTCTCTGAGTGTGAGTAAATGCAAGTCAGCATCATATGAAGCTGCACCTACAATATCAGTACAAATCATGTATAACGCATTATTTCCAACAGGAAAAAAAAAAGTTTGAAATAGTTAAAATAAGAATGAATGTATAATTTTTACATAAATAAATTTCTTTATTTGATCTTTCTTTTCTTGATGACTTTAGTAGGATTGCTCAGTCATATCAAAACATACTCCTTCTAAGAATGTTATTTGCTTAATAACTTAAGAAAATCGTTCAGTTGCTAATAACATCATGACACATCTTCTGTATGTAGTAAAGACCCTGCTAATGTACATTTTTACTGCATACATATAATGGTTTGAAGAATAACTTTGTAAATGGAAAATCAGTAGAGGAAACTTTTAACAACATCTCATGGAAGGGTTTCTATTGTTTGTACTATATACATCATTTAACAAATGCATGGGAAATACTCATTAATTCTTCAAGTAATTACTGTTTAAAACATACAATCTATTTCTGAGCAGCGACTCACTATAAAAGTATTGATCCTATGACTAAAACAATTCTGCTTGAAGCAAATAATCATGAAATATAATCACTATTTTTTTGTTTCTGACAATTATCTATGAACTCAGGAAGAAATATATTGCATTGCATATCTGCTACAAGCAGATATTTTAGGTTTTTTCATGCATTTCAAATGTTGAAGATGTTAATGACTGGTTAGGCAATCAAAGGACATTACTTTGGGGCTGATAAACATTCTATGAAACATTTATCATTATTAATAATAAATTTAGGTTAACTCTTGATAATCACCAAGTGCCCTCGTAGTATTTTAAATAGTAAATTTCTAAAATTCAATATGTAGGTCAATATGAAATTGAGATGGGTAAGCTGATCCATCTGGGTTACTACGTGACAACATCTTTCTTGGGAAAAACCTTGCCTAGCAAAGAACAGTGCGTTTTCCAACTCATCTCATAAATCATTTTGACAAGAAACACTAGAGATTGTCTAAAGTTGCAAAATTCATTTCCAGATCTGGAACTGCATCTCACCAGTTTTGAAAAACTCCTTTTTTTCACTCCTTACTATAAGCAGAAGAGCAATCTTTATATAAAGTATAGTTTTTATTAAATGAACAAAGTATGGAACAGTATAGTTTGATCTTTTCTGTTTATTCTTGAATGTAAAACCGACAACCACTATCCCTGTGAACTAATGTTACTTCAGAATGTAGTACAAATCACTGATGCTTCTCAATTGCCTCATGTGGCATATTATTATGTCTTGAGGGCAGTACAAATAAGAGCATCTTTTCTCTTGGATAGACTTACACTGTATGGAATGACTTCAGAATAAAAGATAACTTGATAAGCTGAAGAAAAATATATTTACCTAATAAATATAACTTCATAGGCATATCTTCAGTACTATCTACTTTAAATTGAGGCCACAGAGAATATCTGTCCCAAAAAAATCAGATTTCAAGAGGAACTAATAGATTTGATTTCACTGCAGTGGATAATAAACCATCCAGTTTCATCCAGTTGTGTCTGCAGAGTCTAAAAGCTTTTGTTGGATAAAAACTTCTTTCTCATTCTTTCTCAGTCTGTTTCCCAATCTTAATGGAACATGCCATGGTACAGAGGATCCTCTGCTTCCCAGTACTGTGTTTTTTCAAGTGTTAATTATTCCCACTCTTCTCTCTCAGTAATAATTTAGAAAAAAAAAATCTCGTTTATTTCTAGCTGGATTTTTTTTTTTAGCTTTTCCTCTAGACAGTAGTTTGTTTTTTAAAATGTATTTTCTATGGTAGACCAAAAAAACCTCCAACAAACAAAACCCACCACCCCAACAGACAAAAAAACCAACCAAACAAAATAAACAAGGTATTAAACCGCACTGATTTTATACGACAACTGTCTTTACCTTAGGATAGTAAATTTATGGACCATTGTTTAGGATTAAGTGAGTAGGTTGGGTTCTCTTAAGCTTATCACGGTGTGGTAAGATATAATCCCCAGCCCCTAAACGTTCTGTCTACTTTTTTCCACAGACCCTAGGATTTCTTATTAAATCTAAATATCAAGACTGGATGTTATTCTCTCATTAACATTTCCACTGTCAAAAATAGACAAAAATTTGATCTCCTAATTCTACATGGTCTGTTGTGCCTCATTCTATGCACTCTTGTCACAGTACCACATGGAAGCTGACAATCACTTTTTTTTTGCTAGGATTTTCAAGTGAAACCAAAAAGACATGAAATGAAACTGGGTTTTGCAACCACGTGAGCAGCTGATCTTTATACATTGGTCTACCTAACATATAAAATCCTTCCTAGTATGCCAGCCACTGTGACATATATTTGCAGTACTTGCATGTATCAAAGGTTGAGTGAGTCATGGGTAGCGTTGGACTAGCACAAACATGGCAAGAAATGTGAGAACTGTCTTTATCCAGGCAAAGGTCAGCTCAGCTTCACTAGATCTTTGAACGACACTAGAATCATATGCAATTAAACAAAAACCCAGCAAAATCTGATATTTTTTCCATGTGTTCATTGTCCTTCCCAACTTCTTGTAACAGTTTAACACAGTAAAAGTAAGAAGGCTTAGATGAGTATTTTCTTAGGAAACTCATGAAAATTATTCTTGGGTAATAAACCCCCAAAAGATAAGTGTTAACAAGGAGCATGTTTTTGTAGTTATTTTGGTATTAATATTGCACAGAATTCTTGATTTCTCCTTTTCTCTAAAGCAGATTTGAGCACAACTATTTTTTCTCCCAGGATCTGCAACATACTTGATTGGAAAATATAAGCAAGTACATCCAATTTGCTTCTTTGTATTGCATGACATCTGTAAGTTGGTTATAGAAGATTTCACATTTTATGGTATGACTTTCCAAACTTAGGTTTTCCCATTAATTTTTCCTAAAATTCAGCAAAATTGTAACAGCACTTAGGAAGTAGAAGATTCACAAGGGAAAAAAAAAAAAAAGGGGGAAAAAAAGCTCCTTACATTTTATGGCTTAGATTTTTTTTTTTCAAAAACATACAAATGGAAATAATTTTTGTAAACTGTACTTTTCCAGTACAAGCTGAATGACACTTTCATGTTAAAAGATCTATTATTTGTTTGTGTTAAGGGTGTCTCTAAATGGGACTAAAATGAGCTTCATAGAAACGATAAGTTTGATTTGGCTGGTCATCTCCATCAGGATAGATACTAGAGATAATACAGAGAATAAAAGCATTATGAACAATTAAAATTGTTCATTTATTATTACAACAAGATTCATCATATACCGTTTTGTCCTTTGGATGAATTCTTGTCTTGGATTTCATTGTACATTATTATCTGAACATTGTACAGTAAACCAACTAAACAGCCCACATAAACACCCACAAGTAAGATTAATAACATCTTCCCTAATCTTCCTGTCTTTACTTTCAAGGAGAATCTAAAATAAATATGTAAATAAATAAATCCTAGATATTCTTTACTGCTGGTTTGAGAATCTCAGAAAAAGAACTCAGTCTGAGAGGGTGGGCAAAGAGATGACAATTAACTTACTACAATTCTCAGGTGTCAGTGTTATTTGAAGACCAGTATATACTCTGAAGCATTTTTCGATTAGCCTAGATGTCTTACCATCAAGTCTTACTACCTTCCCTTGCCAAGTCCAGCCTCCTGACTCTTGTGCAGTCCTTACATTAACATAAAGTGGGACTGGGGACAGCAGGAGAGTGAGTGTGCTTCCTGCACCTGAAAAATTTTCTTCTGTGGTGAAGCTGTAACAGTTGGTAAAGGGCCTAGTGAACTCCTGATACCAAACCCATCAGTTTCATCTTGTATTTTTAAAATTCATATGATCTGTCAAAAAAAGAAGTGGCACTGCTGAACAAACACACACATATGGGCATTCATATCGGCATTGCTAAGTATGTCCTGGTGAAGGAGACATCAGACCTCTGAATGATTACTGAACCAACTGGACTATGCACCAAAAGGTCAGAATATAATTTTTGTATAACTCTTGTTTTCATCCACTTCATTTTATATGGTTCTATGCATTACTTATCTTTTAGGTAGCTCTAAATAGTCGTAATACTTATATTTTAATCTAATTTCTATGTGCTCACCTAGGCTGACTGAATTAATTACCTTTTAAAAAGCAAACTCCACAGATCATGCCTCACATTAAAATCTAAGACTGAACTCCCCATAGCACTGCAGAGAACTGGTGTAATGACTCCCCTCATTAAAGAAGAGAGCACCAGTTTTGGAGGGGAAATAGCAGCTTGGAGAGCTCTTGGATGCTAGAAATACTAGGTTAATTACCACTATGGCATGTCAGAAGCAATTAAGAGACAGGTGAAGGAAGGAGCTGGAGATAAACTGGAGATAAGAATGAGCCCAATTTCACAGTAAAAATATCTTAGTTGGCAAAAGTTTGTTTACCCTAAGGTACAACAACTCAGGCTGGTCCCAGTACTTTTTGTTTTCTAGGAAATAAACATACTGTACATTTAATGGGAATATGATCCTGCTCCTGAAGAGGCCTAGTCAGATGTGTACTTGTGAGTATATGACAATTCTATGATCCTAGGCCCTCCTAGACAAGATGATGACTTAAAAATCACCTATTCCTTCATAATAAAAAGGATTTCTTCAGTGCACATTCCAGGTTTATGAAAAAGGAGCTATCTGCCTAGGGTAGCATGCCAAGGGAAAAAGTAATCCTGGCTTTTTATTTTTCTTTGTCATGGAAAATAAAAGCACAGTATGTAATGTAGTGGCTCATGCTGATGGAAAAAAAGGACAGTTAAGTCCTCCAGGAAATGGTAGTTGACAACCTTTGCTTCTTTTGCTCTTCTATGCAATGGTACAGTAATAATAAGTCTATCCTTCAAGGATCTTCAAAATTCTTTCTGTGGTCTTTCTGTTCCAATTTTACTCCTTTTGCCTTTCTGTGGTAGCAGCAGAAGTCTTACTCTAAGACTACTTATAGTAGTAAGTCTTACGGTAAGATTACTGCTGCTACCATAGAGAGGCAAAAGGAGTAAAATTTTGGGTTTTATCCAAGGAGAGGTAAAATTAGTCCATTTGGCTAAGAAGTCTCAGGCCAGCCCTGATGAAAGTTGCGTGTGCTGTTACAATTCAACATCAAAACACCATGCCTATTATTTTATCATATGCTACAATTGCATTTTCACAGCTTAAGGAAATATTTTCTTGAAATCCCATGAAAAATGTGCAAATAAAATTAGTACAGAATCTGATCATACTGTGAGTGGCCAAAAGTAATTTGCTTTTATATCATTGTTTTATAACATGATTTTGCTGTATAATGGTTAATAGCTTGCTGTAAAGCAAGTACTGAGATTAAAAGGAGGATAGAATAGCATCGACTCGTACAGTAGACTGGATAAAATTTGAGGGTTATCAAACTTGCTTCTAGGAGATATAATGTGATAATCAGCTAACATCAAGCACAGCTGCTGAAACAAGGAATCACACATTGCCATATCTGAAGTATTTTGCATCCATGGTGAACAGTGAACACGAATGTATCACGAAAGCACATGAGCCAAATACACTTCGTGGTGAAGCATTTTGCCTAGGCTTCTCTAAATGAGACAGAATCTGTTTATAAAGAGCACACTGACACATGCTGTGCTTTCGTACTTCAGGAGTTAAGTTCTCTTTATAATGCATTGCTATCTCACTCTCCTCTTTAGCTGGAGGTGTAAGACGTAACAGACTGCTCATAATGACTGACAAGTTCCATCTGGAACATAGAAAAAGGTAACAAAGGACAAACTTAATAAGCCTTAAGTAAATAAATAACTGTACTTTATTGAGATTAGAGTAGATAAAGTGGTTAGTGCTTTGGAAATTAAACAAGACAGTTAATGTAAAGTAGAATCTAATGATTTTTTTTTTTTTAATTACAAGACAGGTAAGGCAATAAACATTCCATATGAATCTGTTATTTGGTCACTATCAACTAAATGCAAATTCTAAACTTTAAAGGAAAAGTAACATACATTTCTGTCAAGGGTAACTTCCACTAAAATTAGTTCTTTCAGATTTAAGTTTATATGTCTTCCTTAGTAAATGTAACATCACCTTTACTTCTGTGATTTTTTTTTTTTTTATGAAAAGACATTTCTTGTATTTATAGTCCTTTGCAAAAAAAAAGAGCTTTCAGCTCTTATAAATCTGATGACTGTTTTTAACCTCTCCATCCAGATTTTTCTGAAGGAAGTTAATAGAGGTCATCTAGATAAATTATTACCCTGCAGAATTGGAGGACCTTTTGATCAGTAAATAAAGCTGCAGAGAGAAAGATGTTATGGGGAATTCTGGCTCGATTGTGGAACTGTTATCAGGAGGCAACATCCTGTGTGACTCAGGCTTGAACTATAGCTTTACTACAAACTTTGTGTAAAAACAATGAATAGATTAACTATTGCAGGAGCTCATCATGACATATAATTGCTGTAATAAAGATAAAAATCACACAACGTGTAATTTATTTGTAACATTTTATTGTATTAATTATGGTAGTAGCTAAAAACCAAAACCCCATTTTACTAAACCCTGTAAAAATTGATGACTGAGGAATGTACTTGTATGATTCTGACTAATCTCAAAAGAAGATATTGGCAATAATGGAAAATATTTTTAGGAAAAGATTAAAAAATAGTTATATGCTGTGTGAAAGATAATAACAGTTTTTCCTTCCACATGACTAATTGATTTCCAAATTTTAGTAATGCCCCATCAACCCCCTTTCTTAATTATCACATTGCTGTATTTTTCTAGTTATTTCACTTCAAATGACATTTTTGTCTGTATGGGACCAAAATTAGTCTACTTAACTTTAAAAAACATTTGCTGACTAGTTGGTATGTCCTAATGAATACCAAAGAGTTATTATTTCCATAAAATTGTGCGATGGAGATGGCCCTCTGTATTCACTAGTAAGGTTTCAATGCCTGGGCCCTCATGCTTGCTCCTTCAACACCTAAATGGATCTTTTTTGTCTATTACCATGTTCTCTCATGGTCTGTTGTGTCTTTGGGCTTTGGTAGCTCTACTTGCATTTGAGACTGAGTTCACAGTGGGTTCAGGTAGTAATCTTCTACTGAATTGCCTTAGACTATCAGCTCTTGCATGGTGAGGCTCTCTATGTTCTGCATTTGTACAATGTTATGATAATAAAATAGAAAAAAAAGCTAATGGAGATGACACAATTATGCTCAATGGAGTAAATCGGGACAACAGAGCTTTCAGAAACATTTTGCATAAGTGATACAACATTCAGTTTGTCAGAACCAAAGAAAGAAAAGGTATCAATAGTCAAAATACCTGGCAATTAATGGTTGTTTATGATTCTTTGGTGAAGTACTATTTCCCTTTTTAATGTTTTCAATACTTGTATGAACCAGCCCACACATGAATATACACTTCTTTTACTTCATGCCTTCTCTACCTGTGTACAGTCTACTACCTGAGATGTCTGATAATGAGGGATACGTCTGCATGATTCAGATTGCAGAATTCCCTGTGCAATTTACATGTTTTGAAATATGTTTTACTACAAACACTGTGTTAAAACAGTGCATAGCTGAACTACTCCAGGAACACCTATTAGATTGAGTGAAAACTACAAGAAACATCTAATTTTTTTAGCTAGAAAGAGATCTGATGCATACTTATGATTGAACATGCCTTCAAAATATCAGTGAAGACCATTTCTAGTTTCTTACCAACTGCTATTTTGATATTTTGATAGCAAGATTTTCAGAGCCTGACCCTGAAAACTCACCAAGGATAGGTTTTTTGTTTGGTTTGTTTGTTTGTTTGTTTGTTTGTTTGTTTTCAAAAAGAAATGTTAAAAAATGAAGCAAATATTTTCAATAAGGTCTGGAAAAAACCCAACCACAAGTACATGTTGGGCAGAAAATGGAATGAGAGCAGTCCTGAGAGCAGTCCTGAGAGGAAGGACTTGGCAGTGTTCATGCACAAGCTCAACATGACTCAGCAATGTGCTCTTGCAGCCCTGCTTTAAAAGAAACATAAACAGCAGGTAAAGGAATGTGATTCTGCTCCTCTGCTCTGCTCTTTTGAGACTCCACCTGGAAGACTGCATCCAACACTGGTGCCCCCAACAGAAGAAAGATGGAACTGTTGGAATAAGTCTACAGGAGAGCTACTAAGTTGATCAGAGGGCTGGAGCACCTCTTCTATGAAGGCAGGCTGAAATAGCTGGTTTTTTTCAGCCTGGAGAAGAGAAGGCTTCAGGGAACTCTTAGAGCAGCCTTCCGGTACCTAAAAGGGGCTTACAAGAGAACTGGAGAGAGACTTTTTACAAGGGCTTATAGTGATAGGACAAGGGAAAATGGTTTTAAGCTGAAGGAGGGTATATTTAGGTTAGACGTTAGGAAGAAATTCTTTCCTGTGATGATGACATCGGCACAAGTTACCCAAAGTTGTGAATCCCTAGATTCACTTCCATCCCTAGAAGTGTTCAAGGCCAGGCTTGAACATAGGGCCTGTTGTATGATTTATTCTATCATTTAACCATGTGCAAAATACAAATACAGATTTTATAAACAGCGCTCATTCCATGTTCATGGGGCAGAAAGAGAAAGAGTAGATAACCCAAACCAAAACATTAGTCAGACAAATACATTATTGGAAAATGCTTAGAAACAACAATTAGTTAGAGTTATGCACATTAAGACATCTCTTCTACCAAGTTGAACCAAACACAATATTAGGACAAATTTATGGAGGGAGCTAGCACAGGTGACTAAGAATTTCTGTCTTGTTTTGTGTGTCCAGTCATTACTAAAGTCAAGTGCTCAAATTGTATAGAATATTTAATAAAATCTAGTTCTGGTGAAATAACATTAGTTTTGAAGATACTGTTTATTAGGTCTTATGTGCTGTGTTCTAAAAGTATATCCTCTGCACAGCAAGTTTAGTATCATTAATCTACTATTTTAGAGAGAGAGGAAGATCTGTTCCAAGGATGGGTAAGGCAGTTCTGTCACTTGGCTTGGAAAATGCAGCATTCCGTTCTTGGCATTTCAGTACAAGAAAGATGTGAAGACATTGGTAGAATTTCAGAGGAAAACAAATATGACTAAGGGATTTCCTCATTTCCAGCGAGGAAATACCAGAACTAAATATGTTTAATTTGGTCAAATGATGATGCAGTGGAAGAACATCTTGTGTTAAAGGTTTTGAATTTAGAAATTCCAATTGGAGGGAAATACAGTCTATAGTATTAGAAGGGAAACAAAGTAATGGAGGTTATTGGGATGTCAACAAATGATGAAAAATGTAGGGAAAGACAAAATTTAAATATAAAGACAAATTTCATTGAAAAATATTGATTCAGTTGGAGCTTTATCACCCTATGGAGGATATCTACAATTAACTCAGACTGAAAGAAAAGTGTCCGCATAACTATAAAAATTGTTACTATTTGGAGTTTAACTTTTAAAAATCAAAGAAGAAACTCCAAAAGCCAGGAAGGCAAATTGGATGTTAATTTTTCTTGGTTTTCCTCATAATCAGTTATTTACTGTATTAATTTTGAAATGTGGTAAATAGAAAGAGCTTTTATTACTTGTGTAGTCAGGCTTTTAATCATCAAAATTTGCACAAGTTCAAGAAACAGAGACTGTTAAATTTGCAGCTTAGTTTTGGTGCTGATCTAGCTACAGGTATAGGATGATTTCAGCGATGTTCTCATGCCAGTGGACAACCTGAAACTATTAAATGGTGGAAAAGAGAAGGCTGTGGTGAAAAAGGCCAAGTGAAGGTTCAGGGCTTCCTGTGCAACTTCACTGACAGCTTGAAGTATAAAAGAAAATGAAAAAATATGTTATCCAGAAAAACAAAATTTTGTGAAATGTGTAACTGCAGTTGTGATATTATTCATTATTGAGCACTTTGACATTCATAGTGTGATAAAATAGTTACACAGAAACTTATTTGTCTCTCTTTTGGAATGCTATAATCAGATGGTATGGATTAGAAAATGGATAAAAAAACCTGGTTATTAAGAAAGAGATCTGCTGTGTTTGGACAAGTACACAGACTACTTAGAAAAAGGTATGTTATTCAAAACATCTGTGTTCCCTGTTTCTTCATTTGAGAGATTTCTGAAGGATGAAATCTTGAATTTTGGGAGCTTTGTCTTCTATAAGTACATTTTTAGTTGCCCTTCCAGAGAAGGATTTAATTAAAGGCATATAAGAATATGCAATGCCGCAAAATATAAATTTTTTTAAAAAATTTAAATGGCCAGTCTCTTCGCGAACGAAGAACCGGGGAAGGTCTTTCCACCTTCCAGCCTGCGCATTGGATTTTTTAGGTGAGACACAGTGTGCGCGGAACTGAGCCCACCCTTTAATCCTGAGGTTCATCTGCCGGGGCCAAGCGAGCTTGGATGGTGGCAGCGAGGTCCTCAGGACGTAGATGGATTGCCTTACAGGGCTAACGAGCTCCATCTGCCCGGGGAGGGGCCCCGACCA
>NW_020955446.1:528250-556497 GCF_003031625.1 Empidonax traillii
GCCAGTCTCTTCGCGAACGAAGAACCGGGGAAGGTCTTTCCACCTTCCAGCCTGCGCATTGGATTTTTTAGGTGAGACACAGTGTGCGCGGAACTGAGCCCACCCTTTAATCCTGAGGTTCATCTGCCGGGGCCAAGCGAGCTTGGATGGTGGCAGCGAGGTCCTCAGGACGTAGATGGATTGCCTTACAGGGCTAACGAGCTCCATCTGCCCGGGGAGGGGCCCCGACCAGGAATCGAACCTGGGTCTCTGCAGTGACAGTGCAGTGTCATTTCCCCTAGACCACCGGGGCCGCAAAATATATGCATCCCACAAAACACATTCAAGGTGTCAAGTTTTAGGAATGTTATTTTCCAGTTTAGTATTCCCACTGAAACCCATCTACTGCTCACTCTCTCTCCCCTCTCTGTCCCTCTCCACCTGCAGTGGGAGAGAAGAATTGGAGGCACAAAAGGTAAAAATCATGGGTTGAAATAAGAACAATTTGCAGGAAACAGCAATGAGATAAGAGAATGAACAGTAACAGGTGCAACATCATTAACAAAGTGTACAAAATAGACAAGTCGCATGTATTTGCTCAGAAATGGTGTTACCCCCTTGCTCCTTCCCTCACACTTACTTAACTGGAAGGAAACCCTTCTCCCTGGAAGAGATTCCCTTTTCCCCATCCCTGGAAAAAGACATGAGCTGGTATAGAATAACCTCTGGGTACTAGTCATGCCCCCTTCTGGGGATTACTGCAAAAATTAACTCTGCCCTGGCCAGAACCAGGACAGTAGGACATTAATACTTCCGTAATAGGAGCATTCTAGTTGCAGTAACACAGGTCCCTGTGAGAGTAAATTTATCCTTCAAATAAATTCATCATTACAGAAAGCATCACCATCATTGTAAACTTCAGAGAGCTGAGCTAGATATGTGTGACTAAACTAATTCTAATACTTGAATGAAAAGTTGAAATATTCTTCATTCTTGAGGGAGATATTTCAGAACATTTTCCTTGTTATTTCACAGTAAGAACAACTTATTTGAGTTAGAGGGTTTTTTGTATGGAAAAGACCTGAAAAGTTTCAGATCCATGTTATTGACTCCTTTTACTTGCTTTGAAATACAGGTTAACAAAACAGAGTAAAAGATATCTTAAAATGCTGGGTTTTGCCATAATTAAAAGCATATAAAATAGGTAGGAAATTCAGCTTAACGCAGCAGTTTGAAAACATAAATATACTAATTAGAATTTCCTATACCTAATTGCTTTCTCTTCTTTTTCTTACAGCACTGATATGAAAAAATGTCTACAAATTTTAAGATAGAATAATGGATAATTGTATTGTTATCATTCATTGTAATAATTATTGCATTTCTGTTTCTATATTCTGATTATTTATGTTCGAATTTTGTAATTTATAGGCATTAGAAGGGTTTTATAAATCTATGCAATTCTTTAAGCATATATTAGTTTCTTAAAATTAAATTATATACCCTTTCTAACACTATTCAGTAATTTTTTCCCGAATAAGTAGCATGTATGTTATAGCAAAAAGAAACTATATTTATTAAATTTACATTTACAATAACAGTTGCTTAATTTTATATCTTCAAAAACTATTCCTATGGTTTCTGAGGGCAAGAGAAAAACTCATGTAAGTTTCAGTTTAATTCTGGAACAGGCTGTAAATATCTTCCATTTATATTAAATTTATGTGAAATAAATACATTGAAGAATTGTATGAAGATATTTTTCTTATTAAATCTGCCCACAAGAAATATTTGAAAACCAATGCATTTAAACAACACTTTCAACAGCTAATAAAGATCAATAAACTGCAAACAGCTACATTAGTGTATGGAAAAAGTTACTTCTTTCTTGACTTGCTAAATGGCATTTTGTCCCTCTAGTGAGCTGACATTATATCAAATTAACTTTATTTTGCCAAAGTTCTGCAACTGATGTCCTAAAACACATCTGAAAAAGTAATTCTATTACTGGTTTCTTGCTCTTTCGACAAATTTGCCATAGCACTGAATTAAATATAATAGGCTTTGTTGCATATTTTTTGTTTGTTTTGTCACATAAACAGAAAACTGGCCAGCTTGGGGCTAAGCCTGCATGGAGATGATATGAAACATTAATGTGAAGCAGTGGAAGGCATGATGATCCAGTCTGCAAGGTAGTTAGGTTAATGCTATCACTTCCAACCATATGAGTGCTTTTAGTTTGAAATAGTCATGTAACAGTACTGTGTCCTAATTGTTCTCCTCTGTTTATTTGTGTGTTGTGTATATAGAGAGGTTTAACTTAATTTCCAAGAACATTCTTTTCCATTTAGTTTCCATGCGCAGTCAAATCCTAAGTTTCTTAAGAAAACCAAGGCAGGTCTATTTTGACACACTTAAAATTCTCTATTTGGAAAAGCACCTTCCACTGGCAAAGAAGAGATTAAAATTCTATCCATCATATCTGGTTTATAGCTGGAATGTAAATGTGCTGCTTATGTGTGTTTCTTGGGGTCCTCTGAAGAGTAATGTAAAATCTGCTATCATGTCTCTCCTATGAAGACAGGCTGAGAGAGCTCAGGATGTTTGGCCTGGAGAAGAGAAGACTCTGGGGAGCCTTTCAGTACCTAAAGAACATACAAGAAAGTCGGAGAGGGACTTTTTAGAAGGTCATCTAGTGATAGGACAAGGGAGAATGGTTTTCAACTGAAAAAGAGTGTGTTTAGACAGAAGGAAGAATCTTTTTGCTCTCACTGCCTTTATGGGCTAGGTAGTGAGAAACGGGAACAGGTTGCCCAGGGAAGTTGTGGATGCCCCATCCCTGAAGGTTTTCAAAGCCATATTGAATGAGACTTTGAGCAGCCTGGTCCGGTGGAAGGTGTTCCTTCCCATGAGAGGGGTTTGGGACTAGGTGATCTTTAAAGTCCTTTCCAACGAAATAATTCTATGATTCTGTGATTCTAAGTCAGACTTCTATTATAGAGGTTCATTCACAAACTTACAGAGAAGAATAAGAAAGGATCCTCTATAGAATTATTTTCCAATAAATTTGCAGTCAAAACTAAACAAAGAAGTAACTGTAAATAGAACATCATTACAAAAATATATGCTTCTTTTCTCCTCAATAAACTGATTTGTCCGTTTTATGTTTAATATATTTGAAATGCAAAGTGAAATGTAGCAGATTAAGACTTTACTGAATTTGGAAAACTCTGACAACAGCCTACAACCCAATGATTTAGAGAGAACTGTCTGTCTGGCAATTACTTTCTAATACAGTCTTGTTTTTGTAATAAGTCGAAAATAAAAACAGAATTAAAAAAAAAAGTTTCGAAGCATGGCAAATAAAGTTGAAGTGTGAATATATGAACATAATAAGGTAGGCTAAAGTGATTTCCTTGTAGACATAAAAAGTAGCTTGTATAACAAAATGAGGAATTTATTTAATAAGTGTCAAAATGTGTTGTCTATTGTTATCAATTTCTATGCAAATGCTTGCATGGAAACAAGAATAAGTAGGGTGTTTGGGGATTAATCTTACTTTTACTGGATTTTGTAACAAAAGTTACATTAATTTCAGATGAATGCAAGCTCAGACTCTGGAAAAATACCACTAAAGCATCTGGCATGACCAGCTGGACAAAGGCCTTTGAGAAGGAGAATCTGAAAGTTTCTAAGAAGGTTGTGAAAGTGTATATCTTATAGATTCCGGTACCTGTAGTCTGGCTCATCTTCCATCTAAAGATATTCCCAGAGAGCATAACTGAAGCTTTTCTAGTATTTAATAATGTCACATCAGGATTTCACAGATATAGGAATGACAGGGGAGGGAGACATTTATCAGCAGCTCTATGAAGAAATGGTGGGCAGGGTTGATGAGGAAAGTGCCTGGGGTGATGCGAACAAAAAGAAACACAAAACCAGCAAAACAGGGCTTAAGCAGAGTTACCCCAAGAATTGATGTGAAGCAAGAAAGATCCCAATAGGCACATTATGAAAAAAGTACCCAGATAATTTTTGGGAAATGAGCATGCTGGGGTTCCTCTTTGAGGTGCTACATACAAGTGCACACAGTGTGGGGAATAAACATCAGGAGTTATAGAGATCTGTGGGCAGTTCCAGGGCTATGATCTTCTTGTGGTCACAGAGACATGGTGGGATGGCTTGCCTCCCAGCTCAGAGTGCTGCAATGTTAGCATGTGTGTATATCAGTGGCGAAAGGAAGATTAGGCCAAAGGTACTCCTGCTGATAAGTGTTGCAGGAACTGTACTGACATAGGACAATGAAGAGAGTGAGGTACTGGAGGCCTTAATTACTGCTGTCTTTACTGGTAAGACCAGCCTTCAGAAGGATTCCAAGGATACAGAGCAAGAGAATCAGTTCAGAGAATATTTAAGTAAACTTGTCATACTTAAGTTCATGAGTACTCATGGGATGCACTCAAGTGCTGAGTGAGCTGACTGATTTACCAAAATTTGGTAAATCAGAGATAAAACCAAGCTTTAACCATCTCTAAAACATGATATAAGGAAAATTTTTATAAACTCCAACACATGCTTGGAAAAAATGTTAGCAAAAAAGTCACATTGCAGAATGCAATTATACAGAAAATAGAAGAGAAGGGAGATTGAAATAATAGGCAGTTACCAAGGTGTGCATACAAGTAATATATGTAATAAAGAAAGATTAGTGTACACCAGATAATGAAAGCAAAGGAATAAGAAAACAATGTCCGTACATGTTCATAAGAAACCAGCATTCTGAAGAGACAGAAACTCTAGCAGAATACAGTAGTCAAAAAGTAAACAGAAAACTCAAAAGACTGATTTTTTAAATAGCTATTTTCATTTTTTTTCTCTTTAAAGAATGATGAAGGAAAATAATATGGCAAATTATAAAATGAGAGCATATTATGTAAGAAGCAGAAATAGTGATTAATGGTAATAGCTGCAGAGACTGAGACCAAAGAGTAAACAGAGTATCTGACCACACTCTGTTTGAACGGTGAATAATTCATAGAAAACAATCAGGATCCCACTGCCATGAAAGTTGTTTTAGAATTCACTTTTTGCATTAGAAATTGCCCCAGCAGCTAATCTTTAAAGTTAAGTTTACCGTTTTCTTGAATAGAAGAAATGTCAGAAACAGTGTAAAAGAAATACAGTGAGTGGTAAAATTACAGGATCAGTAGGACTGAGAGATGTAAATTACCTTGTTCCTCACTCCTTTCAGAGTGAGAAGCCGGAAAAGTAAGCCAGGTTTGTTAAATGCCAGCTCTTAACTAGTCAGATTCTAAAGTTTTTAAAGTTTCCTGTACTTATGACATCCAATTAATATGACTACACAGTCTTGAAACATTTGTCCATAGAGCATCAATTGCCAAAATGTCTTCAGCAACTAAAACTTCAACTCTTCCTTTATAATTGATCCATGGAAACAGTTCTGTGTAGCAGATACAAGGAGAGAATTTGGAACTGAAGCCAGATTTATGTGACAAATCTCTATGGTATAATTTTTTTAAAAAGCGGTATAAGAATATTTGATTGACATCTTTCAAAAAGTCTGCATCTAGTTTTTCTTATACACACATACTTATATATGTATGAATACATTCCTATTTATGCATACACACTGCTTTTGCTTTCATACCAGCTCATCCTGTAAAGTTTTACTAGCAAGGTTATCCAGCTATACATCTTCTTTGAACTAATACTTTCCTGTAAGGCATAGAACGTTTTTACTTATACTAGAACACAGAGCTACGGTCTGACAATTATGAAAACCTCTAAACAAAACAATTCCACTGCCATTTAGCAAGGTGACTTACAACCCCCCGCCTCCACCAAAAGGCTGAGTCTATCGATTTCACTAGTTCCTGCATCTCTTATCAGAGAAGCATTTCTTTTCTCACTTATTCTTTTATGTATGCTAGCCTTTTTTTAGGGGATCCTTCACTTCAAAATCTAAACAATAAGGAGAGGAAAGGTATGGGTATCTAGGGCTACCACTTTCATGGAAAAATGTTAAATGTTAATTTTCAATTCACTGAACTTATTTATTAGTGAATAAAACCAGTAACTATGCAATGTTTCAATAACACAGTGGATTATTAACATTTAATCTAATCTCATTTTAAATCATTCATATAGTTTCTATGAGATTCATTCACCTGTCCTTATACTAGTCATTTTAAAAAAAAACTGGTTGCTTGTCACTCTGCTAAAGAATGAATTCTTATCAGTTCTCTATTCCCTTGAGAGTTATTTTGAAATGCAATCTGTTATGTGAAATGCATGTTCCTGATTAAAAAAAAAAAGAACATGAGAATATGAATTTTAAAATCATGGTGTCAGTTTGTAGAATCAAACCTTGTAAAAATTTTCCTGCTGCCAGTGAATAGTCATCTGACTTTCCCAGGTTTCTTGTGATCCTGCCCTTTCTCCTCCCACCTCCCCTACCCTCACCTACCAGGTACCTACCAACAGCTGCCTCAATATATTTCCTCTCTGTTTGGTGCCCTCTTTCCTCACATCATTTAGCCCTCGCTACATGTAGCTCCAAACATATTTTGTCTTGTAACAAAGCTATATATCTTGAAGAAGCTCCAGGTGTTACAGACCCAGGAGAGTTCTGCTTCAGAAGACAAATCGTCCTGAGTTTGTCACTGTCCTCACTAATCCTGTTTCTTTTGAAAACAGACTCATTGAGACATTTCATCATCTAATTGCTTACAGCCTGAAATAAAAAGAATTTAACACGTTATCGAACAATTTGAAAATTCCACAGTAGAGAAGGACACAATCAGTCTCATGCCATGACCAGTGAACATGAGAGAGTTCAGCTCATTTTTCAGATTTCACCTGTATTGGCTTCTGATTGTAAATTGTACAAACAGTGAAGGACTGCTGAATAAATTGCCTGAAAAATTAAAGAGGCTGCTGAACACATCAAACATTGGTGCACTCTCAAAGCAACAGAAAAACTATGTCATAGTTTAGTGGTTCATATTTCATGACTACTATTGTTAGAAACAGGAAAGAACTCATAAAACAGCCATGTCTAGATTATAGATTGTCAGGCTCTAATTTAGGTCAGGCATCAGTAAATTTACTTCCCAGATGTCCAAATAAAACAAAGAAAAGTTTCAGTGTTCCAGGTCTTCAAAGTTTAAAAATCCCAATATACTCTTAAGACACTACAGGATTCTTCTAACTAAAACTGTAGTAAATTTAGGATGTTGAACAGTTGATTTGCATATTATAATGTGGAGTCACAGATGCTTTAGCTAGAAAAAACCACTACTGTTATTTACTAAACTTTTTCTTTTAGTAATTTAATTAATTCTCATTTTTGTTTGTGTCAGTCCTAACCTACCCTTATTCATTGTTTGGTTCACTCCGTATTTCAATGTCCCAAGTCAGATTCCATGTGCTAATCACGCAGAGGAATTCTGCCGCTGACCTCAACTAATACGCATTTATTGAGGGCAGTGCAGGTACGCTACTTTACATCAATTACAGGTCAGATCTTGTGTTCAGAAGACAGCGAATATGCAGTCAGCCATGGCATTAACTTCGATGTATTAACATAAATACAACCAACTGGGATGTAAGTACTGTTACGCGCATTAAGTGTAACCTTCCTTACCCACTCTGATTTCCCAAGGCTGCGCAATCTGGGTTTCACATTAGTTTAAGCTGACTGCTGTAGTAATCAGTTCTCTTCCTGCCCTCACAGCTTCATCTCTAATTATGTAGTCCTAAATCTTTCCTAAATGTAACCTTAGTGGTTTATTTGACTCCTTTGTGAAGCTCATCATGAGCAAGGAGGAAATTAATTCAACAACAAAACAAGAGAGTGTCTTCTTACTGGCTCAGTAAGCTGAGCTTATTCATCAGAGAGAAAGATGTGTTCAGGTGTTGACAGAAATAAGGAAGAAGGCATTTAGGGAGGCAGCTATAGCAGAATCATATTCTGAGCTTATAATATACCAACACATATATTTTTTCTTTATTACACTATATAAAGATTAGCTCAATATAACCAGGATGACATTTATGGAAATGCATTTCATATGATCATTTCATGTTCTCAGTGACTAGATTTGTTTCTCCATCAGTTTAATGCTCTGTATTTTCTACATGTAATCATCCTAATTTCCTTGCGTATTTTACTTTAGTGCTGTGCATATCCAGAGAGAAGGCATTTTGATAGAGATAGAAATAGAGTAACAGACTACATGGGAACACCTGCTTTCTTTAGGTTTACCTCACATAATTTTTCTGGATTATCTGTTTCAAAAACACTACCATCTTCAAAAGTAGGGTAAGCAGAGAAGTAGTGTTACATGATTGAGAGACTTGAACATGTGCCCTTGGTACAGATTCTGGCATCTTTCTACTAGTTAGACCTTGAGTTTATGTAATATTTTTTTTACTACACTCATCTTCACACCTTCATCATGTAGTATTTTCCTCTCATCTGTAATCAAGCTTCCTTTCCTTAAATTGTCCTGCAGAATATACCCAAATATGATACAAAAAGGACACCTAGGTAAACTAAATTAATCCTGAAGTAGGCAGTACAGGCACAGTCAAGACTGAAAATTAATTTGAGCTGTACTTTATGCTTTTCATGGCAAGTCATGCTGTAACCTCAGTATTGGGGAGTTTTGACCTACAACCATGCCCAGACCCAGTGAGGAATCTATCTTTCAGTCATCAGAAAGAACAGACAACATTGGAAATACAGAAACACAGCTTGTTAAGAAACAGAGAAAAAAAGGATCAGAAAAAAATATTTTAAGATAAAAATTTACAATGCTGCCATCTGAATAGCTTATCTTCCTGCTATACACACAGTAGTCAGACCTAGGTTTAGAGAGGTTTAGTTTGCATTGATAAAACATCCTGTAGTTTAGTGAAAGTCTTGTATTTGATAAATGCTTTTTTCATGTAAATTTTCACAGGAGAGTTACATGACATGACTTTTTACTTCATAGTGGCCAGCACTAAAATATGTCAAGACAAGAAAATAAGTGATAAACTTATTTGACATGATGGAATCAATGTTTCATAAAATGCTTTTACAGACAGAAAAAAGATAAGCTGCTTTTGAGAATATGAGACTCATGGGGTTTTTGCATTTTTATTTTTTATTTTTTTCTGTTTTTCATGGGGGTTGATGTTTCTGGGTATTGATGTTATGGGTTTTTTTTACAATTAGGTTTTATGTCTAATTTATTCTTCATTCATTGGTTGAAGTAACTTGAAACATCACAGACAAAGATGATGTACCCAAGTTCTGACCTTCTCAATGTTTTGATGAATTAAACAGAAGAGAAGTACTGATGCAATCACACATATGTAAGCCAGAGTCTACTGAATCAATACTCCATACATTATACTTTTATAGATTAGGATATATGGCTTTTGTTTCTTGTCCAAGTGTCTCAAATATTATTTGAAATAAAAACTTCCTACAAATACATCTTAATAAAACAAAAGGAAAATAATTCAATAAAATAAAAATTAGAAATAAAAAAAATGTTGATAAATTATTTAATAATTTCTAACATTTAGTTAAGGCTTAAGAAAGGTCACTTTGACATAAAAGATAAAGAGCACACATGGAAATAAATTTTACTTGCTTTCAGAGAAACATCTACTACTGGTTTTATGTTATGGATCATTGCTTGAATGTTGACTACTGACCTTACAGTACTGAACTGGATGAAACCTCTCACTGAATCAAGATAACTATTTTTGTATTTTAAAAGAAAACTTTGTTTCAACTTTCTCAGTACACAGTAGCAGGATAACCATAATTCCACATAATCATTATCACTAAAAACAAAGCCAAAAAGGATGCTGGAGTTATATCTGCCTGTCTCAAGTACATTTGTGTGAGCAGGCAGTTAAAAAGGAGGCAATGCTCGGACCTATTTCATTATCAGAAAAGAACATAATTCAGGTGCCAGAGTAGGCTATATGACATCATCCTGAACATGTAGATAGCTTCTACTTCCAAGCTCATTGATATTAGCCCAACAGTTATATCAGCAAGGCCTAGAAAAACTTTGCTTCTTAACACTGCTAAAGAGAAGAATAATAAGATTTGAAAATCATCCATATATCTGCAAATTGTAACCCAGTATCTGAAAACAAAAATCTTAGTTGAGAATCTGCCAGTCAAGAAATTAATATGTTCAGAAAATGGTCAGCACAAAATAAAACAAGAATAACATCAAAATCAACAGACAGGCTCTGTTACCATAAGTCCACCATCCTCTGCCGTCAGTAGCTAGGGGTCTTCTGCAGTACACTCTACCCTTAAGTGAAAAATTATTTAAGATTGGCTGATGAAAATGGAATAGATATTAAAGAATGCTGTCAATAATGGAATATCACAAAATCAGAACACAAAAAACCACTGTATTTAAATTTGAATTCTAACTGTGAGAATAGTACCGTAGGCAGAAGAAAGTTATACTGAAGGAGCCATTAGCTGCACTCATTGGACTTCTGGAAAACAAAGATGGGAAGAGTGGCCAAAATCCCAGAGTACTGTGCAGCCCTTCAGAAAGCCCTTGACAGATTGGAGAGATGTTCAGAGAAGAACTGTCTGTAATTCAGCAAAGGCAAATGGAGGGTCCTGCACCTAGAAAGGAATAACCCCAAGCACTAGTACAGGCTAGGGGCTGACCTGCTGGAAAGCAGCTCTGTAGAGAAGGACCTGGGGGTCCTGGTGGGCAAGCCATCCATGAGTCAACAGTGCATCCTTGTGGCCAAGAAGGCCAAAGGTATCCTAGGCTGCATTAGGAAGAGTACTGTCAACAGATCAAGAGAGTGTTCCTGCCCTTCTACTCAGCCCTTGCAAGGCTGCATCTGGAGTGCTGTGTCCAGTTCTGGGCTCTGCAGTACAAGAGAGACACAAACTTCCATGAACGGGTCCAGTGGAGGACTACAAAGATCATTAGGGGACTGGAGCATCTCTCTTATGAGGAAAGGTTGAAGGAGCTGGGCCTACTCTGCCTCAAGAAGAGACAACTGAGAGGTGACCTCATCAATGTCTGTAAGTATCTGAAGGGAGAGTGTCAAAGAGGCTGGAGCCAGGATCTTCTCAGTGGTTCCAAGCAGTAGGGTAAGAGGCAATGTGCAAGAACTGATGGAAATTCCACCTGAATATGAGGAAGAACTTCTTTGTCATTTGGGTGACCACACACTGGAACAGATTACCCAAGAAAGGTTGGGATGTTTTCATCGCTGGAGGTGTTCAAGCACCATCTGGATGCAGTTCTGGTCACGTGCTTTATGATGACACTCCTTGAGCAGGAAATTGTACCACATGACCTACTGTGGTCCCTTCTAACTGTACCTATTCTGTGATTCTATGCTTTTCATTGCCTGAGAGTGAAGTCAGAAAAAAGTTACATACAGATAAACTGATGTTTTGATAGCTTCATAATGTACAGGGAAGAGGTAGAAAGAAACATGCAGTTAAGAAAAGTAAATTCTTGGTTTTTTCTGGGTTTGTTTTTGTTTTGTTTTTGTTTTGTTTTTTGGCTGTCTAAGGAAACTGGGTGATCTGTACTGTCCAAAAAATTTCCAATTGTAGGTATCAAAGAAACAAAAGGTAAACATTACCTTCATTTGAGAATCCATAATCAAGAATTCTTCAAATGTACAGTTAAACCTTGAGAAGGAATAATCAGACAACAAAGAAGTAGAGCTAAATTCTCCTAGCGCCAGCTTCTCATGTTTTTCTTACTCATTTTAGCTAAAACCAAAATCTGCAACACAAGTTCTGTTTTGTTTCTCCATCAGTCTGTTCTCCCAGATATTATTTCGCAACAGTTACAATGACATATGAACTCAACTTGCTCTCCCCCAACTTTCTGCTCCATTCCTGTGTGTTTCTATGTTCTCCAGAACTGCTGGCAATGCAAGTATGAGGTGAGCTGTTCAGGGAGCTGTACTGGAAATTATCTAACATTTCACAAGATGTTCTCTTAACAATTCTTTGAAGCCACTAGCTCATGCAAATACAATTTTTTGCCCAATCTAACAGTTTAAACTGTAACATGCCTTGTTCAAGAATTTTGGTTTTCATCCATTCTGCAAACAACGTAGAAATTGTTAAATACAATATACTGTTAGCTGTGGATGGGGAGACAGAACTAACTCTTAACTTGAACTGCCACAGGCTGCCTGCTCAGCTTTCCCTTGATCCCGGACAGAATATAGTGAAAGGGAACAACTGTTCCCTCAAGAAAGGAAATCACAGGAGTGCATTAGTCAGTTGGGAGATAAGTTCACTTAAAATGTCTAACTGTCCTTTTTGATATTTATGAATGCTCTTCTTTTGCTATGAAAGTAATTTTTTTTTCTGGCCACTGAGCAGAACTAGCCTTTCTGTAAGATGGAATACTCCTTTCAATAGCTGGGAAGAAAGAAAAATGTACTGTTTTGGATGAGTTGTAACAATCAGAAAATTAGACAGTCTGCTATTGCCTGATAGTTCTAAGTTCCTTTAACAGTAGTGGCCTCTATGCTGATCCTACCATTCCTCTTTTCTTACTGGCAGCATGACCTTTCTGCTGAGGAGTCTGGCTTCCCACACACTGATTTCTGTGACATTTATGGCAGCCTCGGTAGAATGACTAAGAGACATAATCAGCATACTTCCTTCTTAGGTATGTAACAAAACATTTTTGTAATGTTTGTAACTTCTATGTATTTGGAACAATAAAACAACTTGAGCAATAAGGATTATTTCTGAATGGAAAGATTTGAACAAGCTACAATAAAAAACAATTACATTAAAATACATATGACAAAATCACAAAGGTTACACGCAACTAATCAATGTAGAGTTCAAATAAATTTTATTTCTGTATTTGGAACCAAGGTTATTTGAATTTTCTCCATGAATAATAACCATACTTATCTTACATATTCCTCACCTATTATCAGGATTTCACAAGGAATTTCTTTCATCTTGAAACATGCTAGTATAAATTCAGTTTGAGTCTTGTTTTTCGAGTAGGCCATGCTGGTAAGCTCTAAAAATCTGTTTTCTGGCTCTCCTGAGATGAGTTGAATATAAGAACAAAAATTATACATTTTCCTTCTCTAGCTAAGAATACTTTTAATTTCATTTATTTATTATTGCAAGTGAGCTTTTACCTAAAAGCAATGCCGAAGAAATGTCATAAGCAGCAAAACATTGTCGCTGATTATTTTTAATGTAAAATAACCTCAAAAATTAAAATGGATAGAGGAAAGAAAAATTGGTGAAAAGACATTGCTAATGTTAGATATGGAAGCCAAAAGAGGACTGAAAAGGATATCGAAGGAAGTTAGAAAAACTCAGTGAAGACACTTACTCTGAATGCTGGATGTTTGGTCCAAATGACTAATTCAATCATATAACTGCCTAATTGTTTAAACTAATATTGTGCCTGCAGCTCCAGGACAATAATAATACAGTAGCTAAGAGTCTTTTAATTTAAATATGTTTTAAATATAGGAATTGTTCAGAACATTAGTGGTGTTTGAATCATCAAATTCAGTCTTAGGTTCTTGTAGGCATATTTAGAAGAGCTAAGTTTCTTTATTACTCTGAAGGAATTTTGGTTTAAACACTCTACAGACTTGCTTATAAACATGTATGCATGCAGACATATATGAGCCATTTATTAAATATTTCTAAGAAGAGAATTTTTGGAAAACTTAAAAAGCTTGTAAGCAAAATTTTAAACCTCCAAGTTTTCTTAAAACAGTTCAGAAAACGTCTTCATTTCAATCTCTCTTGTGTGTGAATATCTTTCAAAATATGCCAAAATGAAATGACACTTGTAGTAATCTAAATAGTGGATAAATTAAATGTTCAGCCTAAGTTCAAATGAAAAGAACAAGTTGTTTAATAAAAGCAGAAAAACTGTTAAACTCATGGGACAAGAGAATATGAATTGGTCATAGCACCAAGCCTGACAGAAGCATTTGGACAATACTCTCAGACACATGGTGTGTGTGACTCTTGGGGACGATCCTATGCAGGGCCAGGAGCTGGACTCAACAATCCTTATGGGTCCCTTCCAGCTTGGTATGTTCTACGATTCTGTGATTAGTGAATCACAAAAGAAAGAGGTATATAAACCAAAAATAAAATAAGAACAAATAAAAATACTATTTGCTAGTAGGTTGGATTTTCAAAAGCAGGCTGCACACAGGCTTTATTGTTCTTACATTGAAGCCAGTAATAAAACTCCACCAAATTAACAGAGAACAGATCTAAGCCTACACTGATCGCTTTCAAGATCATACCACTAACAATACACTAAACCATCCAGCGATGAAAAAGAACTTCAGATAACAAATAATAATCTTAATACATTATTGCCTGAGAACCTAGTAAGGTTAGAGATTACTTCAAATATATTCAATTATAAAGCACCAGTGTTCCATATGTTCAATAGCAGATTTGCTGTATATTGTTAAAAACAATGGCCTACACAGTGATTGTGAAAATATTTTTCAGACTGAATCCAAGCAAGATGGTTAGGATGAACATTAGCATCAGCTATAGACAAGGTGGTAAGGATTTTGTCATAGATTGTTATGACAGGCTGCTAGGAATACCACGGGCTACCTAAGAGTTGGGTTCCAGCCTCTCTTTGAGGATTCATAGACTTAAAGATAGCTGTCTAGAACAACGTTCCTTTCACAGAAATAATTTTAATCTATCCGTGTTTCAAGTCATTTGCAGCAAGAGACAAAGTTGGTATCCTAAAATCAATGAAGATCTTATTGACCATCTGCATTTTGGAAAGCAAGACCTGAACATATTTCAAACCAATACCTTTACAGCATGGACATAACTCTTTTAGACTCCTTACTGGAGCTGTTCTGGTTTACATAAAAGTAATTAATTACTAATCAAGTAAATAAAGATTCTATTTGGTAATGACCAGAGTGACTATCACAGTATTTTTCCACAAAACACCAGCCAATACATGACATGAAATCATAGGAGTAACATATAATAGAATCACAGAATGTTAAGGGTTGGAAGGGACCTTAAGTCTAATCTCAACATCCCTTGCCATGGGCAGGGACACATTTTACTAGACCAGGTTGCTCAAGGCCTTATCTGACCTGTTTTTGAACATTTCCAGCATTGGGGTATCCACAGCCCCCCTGGGCAACTTGTTCCAGTGTCTCACCACCCTCATAGTAAAGAATTTCTTCCTAATATCGAATACAAATTTCCTGGTTTTCAATTTGTATCCATTACTCCTTGTCCTATCACTATAGCTCCTGACGAAGAGCCCCTTTATGGCTTCCCTGTAGGCCCCTTTCAAAGACTGAAAAGTTCCTACATAGTCTCCAAGCAACCTTCTCATCTCTAGATTGAACAGCCCCAACTTTCTCAGCCTGATCTCATAATCAGAGGTGACATTCTCTTGTGCTAACTGGTACCCTTGGCAGATCTAAGGAAAGATCTACCAAGTGTTGTTGGATGTGTATCAGCAAGCAAGAAAGCAAAACTGTGCGTCGGAAGGCCCGATGTTACATCTCTAAGTTGCGACATTAACAGCCTGGCTGCCAGAACCCTCATGAAGTTCAACAAATGGAAGTGCAAAGTTCTGCAACTGGACAGGAACACCACCACACACCAGTGTACGGTGGGAGTTGCCCAGGTGGAAAGCAGCTGTAGGTCCTGGATGACATCAAGCTGAACATCAGCCAGCAATGAGCCCTTGCAGAAAAGAAGCTCATCAACATCCTGGGCTTCCTTAAGCAGAACACTGCCAATAGATCCCCTCTGCTCAGCCCTGGTGGACCTCTGTGTGCAACTCTGAAATCTCAAGTACTAAAGACTGGAGAGAGTCCAGAAAGTGCCACAATGATTATTAATGTATTGGAACATCTCTCTTGTGAGGAGAAGTTGGGGTATAAGGGAATGCTCATCATGGAGAATAGAAGGGTCAGGGGAGACCTTATCTATATATATATATATATATATATAAAACTTGAGAGTACAGAAAGAATGGATCCAGGTCCTTTTTCATGTTGTCCATGGAAAGGATGAGGCAATGGGGACAAGCAGAAATACCGGAAATTCCACTGAAATATAAGAGTTTCTTTTTCCTGTGAGTTTGTTTCAGCACTGGCACAGGTTGCCCATAGAAGCTGTACAGTTCTCTGTTCATGAGGATGTTTGAAACCCATCTGGACATGGCTCTAAGTAGACTACTCCAGCTGACCCTGCTTTGAGCAGAGCCTAGGTGATCTCCAGAATTGCCATCCAACCTCAAGACTTTTGTGATTATGTGGTATTAGAATACCTGTGGAAGAACACTGGATCAGAATTTAAAAATATATATACTGATCTTCTGGTTAGAAAGTTCATTAGTATGGTTACTCTTCTGTTAAAAACCAGAATGCCTGTTAATAAATAAATAAATATTAAAAAAGGCAGAATATCAAACTTCCTATGAGTATTATTTCCTACTGTGCATTCTAAATCATATCCTGAGGGATTAGACATATAGAGGTACTTTAGTGTAAGAGGGTATTTTAAGGATTAGGAACATTGAAAGATAAGGTAAATAACAAGCTGAAAAATATATGTCTACAAATAAAAAATGGAACTATTTTTTTAAAGGTAGTCCAATCAATTTAATTATGAAGCAATTTTAAACCTGGAGAGCTCATTACAGAACATATAATTAGCATATGTAGGTAATTGCCATGAGATTTTGTCTAATTCTGAGAATAATGGTATTAATAAAAATGAAAAACTAGAGTAGAAGACAGAGTATAATGGTAAAAAGTGTCCCTTGTGTTAAGAGTCAAAACTAAGAAAAAAAATCAATCAGGTTCCAGTAAAATACATTCCAATTACTATACCAGAAGTCTCAAGTAGTGATATAATTTTTCCTGCTGTTGAAGGACCTAAGTGACCTTTCAGTCACTTGTCTAGGATTTCTGTCAGAATAATCACAAAAAGAATATTCAATGCACTGAAAACTATAAAATAATTAATTCTGAAAAGTTATCACATAACATGCACTAGAACCAGTCTATGTGGGATGACAGAACTTGCGATACATAAAAAACAGGATAAGAGCAAAAACCCACTCCCCCAAAAAACAGCTAAATAAATCCGGTCTTTGCAGTCCTCTAATGTATCCCAGACTGTTCAACTGAGAGGAGCAGAACTGCCAGCAAAATACTTTTCGCTTCACGTAACTTCCGTTCAAATCAGATTTGAGCTGTCAGAGTGGCAGGCAAAGTGGTGGGTGCAGCTAGATAAGCTTTCATGTTCCCAAGCTGCTCAATCACAGTTTAGAAGCTCATTAGTAAATCAAGATGCTGTACCATGCAAAACCTCCTCAGTTCTTGTAGTTTAAATCAAATCACGATTCAAATGGGTTTGCTGATTTTATTAATGAGATGCAATTAACTGTGAATCAGCAAACTTTATATTCAGGATCAATATCTAATATTCTTTCAATATTAGCAATAGGACAAATAAACCACAGTATTCTAAATGTTCATATGTGTCAAAGTGTTTTCTAGGTACCTTTTATAATCCTGATAAATCCTTATCCCTCCTTTTATCCCAAACACAATAAAAGATACCATAGGTAATTCAGGCCTCCCCCGGACCTGTGGTAGTGGGACTCCCTGCCAGTTCCCTGTGGGACACACTGTTATGGGAGATGTGAATGCTCTGGCTGTTCCCCATAATCTCAGAGGGAACATACTCGAAACCCCCAGGGTGCAAGTCACCAAGTACCCCCTGAGGGGTGTGAGTGAGATGGGGGCAGTGACTGGGGGAACAGGCCCCTTGTGTCATGAGGCCACATCTGAAAGGGTGACACCAGAGCCATTGCTGCCCTGCTCCTGTGTTCACCTATCCCTGTTTTTTATTTGTATCTGTGCCTAATTACTTACCCCCCCCCCCCAGGGGGTAAGAGACCCCCCAGGTCTCTTAATTACTCAGTTGCTGTTTAGTTGGACTGAGAGTTGTATTCCTTTTTTACCAAGGTCAGTTTTGGAAAATACCCTCACAGACAATTTGAGCATCCCACTCATGCAAACTCTTACAGGCTTGTTTCTGTCTTGCTGGCTGCTGTTATTCTGAACTCTTCACCGACGCTGGGCTCACCAAGTACTGGTAACACCAAGTTATTAACCATCAAAAAATACCATGAAAATCAAAAGTGGCAATGGGACAGAGCTGTTACGCATCTCTAATTTCTAGGCTACTGTCATATTTGCACAGAAAAATTACGTCTGCAGTTATAGAAAAGAAGTAGCGAATCTTGTTACCAAAAGATAGCATCTGGTTTTTTCTCTCTTGCAACAGCTTAGGGTTCTTGAACAAGTATCAGAAGTGATGGCTGACCTTAATATTCCGAAAGCAAATGAAGAGCTAGATAAAGGTTTTTCTAATGGATGGTTTTCTATAAAAATATTTCATAAATATTTTAACAGTTCTGCAGGAGAATTGCAATACCATTTTTTGAACAGAAAACAGTATGACTGCTCGAATTCAGAAATATTTTCAGCTGTACTAAAATCCTGACGATGAAGAGAAGACTACATAATACAAGTCACAACTTTGAGATTGTAGAATAAATGGAACAGTTATGATGCCACTACAGAGAAAAGAAAAGCATAACAAGTTTAGCTATTATTAAAGAGAAATTGGCAATTCCTTCTCTTTGTATAAGGTCTAGTGCAGAATCAGTAAACACCTCAATTTTCTATGCTTTTTTAAGAGCTGCATATATTTGCTGTGCTGCAAAATCCTGAACCACCCAAATTAAAGGTAGTTTGATGCATGTGAACAACTGTATAAAGAAAAAAATCCATTAAAAGCAAACCATTATTTTTCAGGATGGTTTGGGTTTAATGACAAAAAGCAATTTTTGCTTCACTGCTCATAATGTCTAAGTTCTTACCCTCTTAGTTCAGAAACCATTGGATTTTGAAAGCAACAATGGAACAATGTGACAGCCTAAAACAAACCTAGTGACACTGTTGATTCACTTCTTGCTTGATAAAGAATCACAGTTACATATGTGTATGAGAATAGAATATATCTTTACCTTTTTTTTTTAGTATACGCATGGTTAAGCAAAGTAGACTTATAAATGTAAACTGTAGTTACATGTGCATAGTAAGTAAGCAATCTAATAAATTTTACAATTCAAAGAATCAAATGAATAAACAGTTACTTGTGGATAATTCTGCACTTACACTGTTTAGTAGCTTGAAACATTACACTATATTTTTCTCTAGTGGTAAGAATTTTTTCCCCAGTTTCATATACATTTCATTAACTTAACATGTATTCTCACAAAACAAATAAAGAATCAAACAAAAAGAAAAACCACCTTACAGTTGCTGAAATATTATTCTTCAAAATATTTTTAAAGCCTTTAATTTTAAATGTTGTATTTAGACTTTTGACACTGTATTTGAAAATGTGTTTCAAAAAACAAGAGGGTATGGTCTCAAGCTCTACCAGGGGAAGTTTACATTAGATGTTAGGAAAAAATTCTTTCCAGAGAGGGTAATCAGGCATTGGAATGGGCTGCCCGGGGAGGTGGTGGATTCTCCATCACTGGAAGTGTTTAAGAAGAGGCTGAATGTGGCACTTAGTGCCATGGTCTAGTAACTGTGGTGGTAGTGGATCAAGGGTTGGACTTGATGATCTCAGAGGTCTATTCCAACCAATTTGATTCTATGATTCTATTTATGATTCTATTCTATGTTTCCATTTCCTGTATGTCTGCCAGCCTTCCTCCTGCTGGAGTCTAATTTTTTGTCTCACAAAATTGAAAATATGTTGGTATGTTTATGAATTTTAAACCTACTCAATGTATTTGAACCATTCCTGTATATATTTAGTACACAAGATTTCTTTTGTTCATCAGATAGGTGTAAGGGCAAATTGCAGAGAAAGTTGATGGATGCATCCATCTATCCGCCCTCTGGAATTTGTAATATCAAAAATTTCATAGATGACTGATGATAGCCAAGTGCCTCTCATGTATTCTTGCCAAGCTGTCAGAGAAACACAAGAAAGCATCCATAGTGCTGTTCTGTTATATTAACTGTGAGACAGTAGCAGTGGTATGTGGGGACTCTCCCTGTCACCCCTCTAATGAATGCAGCAAGCATTGGATGAGGTTACATACTGTAACTTTCCAAGTACCTACTTGTAGTCAGTGCAGCTCTGTAGCTTCAGAGTATATGCCTACCTGGAGATGAAGAATCACCTTAGGTAGGTGATTAACCTAAGGTTTTGTGGGAACCAAAGGACACTGAGGGAAATATTTGAGTGTGGCCTATACATAAAAGATAGTAAAAGTTCCAGATTCATTTACTGCTGCCAAACTGCCTAGCAGACCTGCAAAGACAGACATAAAGAAATTACAAAGAATTTAGTTTAACATCAACTGGAAAAGTTTTTAAAACTCTGATATCAAAGCAGAAGAGACGCATGAGAAAAACAGTCTGATTACGGGTTGTCAGTGTGATTCAGGAAAGGATCAAGATCATGCCTGACTAGTTTGTTGAAATATTTTGAAATGACTGCCACCAAGGTAGACAGGGTTACACAGTGGGAGGTCTCATTTGGAGCTTCTCGGTAAAAGCTCTGCAGCCCCTTCGGGGAATCTTGCTAAACAAGGTATTTGTTTAAAAAAACAAAACAAAACAAAACAAACAAACAAAAAAAAAAAACACAAAAAACCCCCCACCATAAACAAATAAAGGTTTTGTCGAACACTAAGAAAAAAATGCAAGACTTCCTTGTGGATATAAACTCAAGTCACAATGTGCTTAGTCCTGAGATTTACCAGACAGCTTTTGCTGCGAGAGTTTAAGTTTGTGGCTGCTCCCTGAGTGGCTGACAGGCAGCCTGGCATGGAACGGCACCTCGGGGCACCAAAGACTCCAGGAAACTAAGTACTGATGAGCATTTTACCCTCTGAGGGCTGACTTCAGATTCAACTCTTCAAGTTGTTTTAGAGGGGGCACATCTCAACGCATTGCATATAAAGGGCAGGGTGCAACATATTTAGGAAAGGATGGTAAAACACTGAGAGAAAAAGGATAAAAGGTATCAGCATATGAGGTGCTCCACGGTGGAGCTGGCAACGCCCACAGAGGAGCTGTAAACCATGGAGAGGAGGAAACAAGCATTAAGGAAGAAGCAGAGGCAGAAGTGGAGGCTACAAGAGCCACTGCTATGACCTGACCCCAGTCCCCTGCCCCACATATTGCCTCACCAAAGGGACCTAGTGCAACCTGTGGCAATAACCAGGGAGGAGACCTGCAGTGAAGGTGAGCTGGGGAAAGGGGGAGGAAAGGTGTCTCCTCTAAGTGCTTAAATGTTTGTCTTCTTTGTTTTCAATACCTAAACTTAATTAAATGCTTTAAATTGAGTTGAATTCCCCAGAGCTGAGTCTGCTTTGCTTGTGA
Source organism: Empidonax traillii (assembly GCF_003031625.1). NCBI lineage: Eukaryota > Metazoa > Chordata > Aves > Passeriformes > Tyrannidae > Empidonax > Empidonax traillii. The sequence goes on from NW_020955446.1 coordinate 549,758, forward strand.
CAGCAATTGCTGGGTGATTTCCTTACTTTTATTTTACCCCATGGGTTTCCTCACTCTGGTTCTTCCCCATTCTACTTGTGGTGGGGTGGGAGCAGCAGTGGGAGCAGTTGCCTTGACTTCCAGCTGGGGCAACACACCACATTCACCCAGCCTCAGAGAACTAAAACTTAAGTTATCCAGACATCTAGACTGCTTCCATAAGAACAGCTACTGGCAGAGAGAGATTCATTTAATTAAAAAAAAATGATCAGGAAAATGGCTTCAATGTTTAAGAAGGTTCTAATTTATAGCACTTTCCTTTCCAAGACAGTGGCTTGATACAGTATGTTTTGTAAAAGTGTAGGTTTAATAATCTGCTGCCCAATAATGAGAACTATCCTTTGTAGAAGAGAGACTAGTCTTTCAGAACCTTATATATTTTAATATTTAATAAATTACAGATGACACAAAACTCAGAGGAGCTGTTGACTCCCGTGAAGATAAGAAGACCATGCAGAGAGTCCTCAATGATATGAAGTTCCACAAGGGAAAGTGCTGGATTCTGCGCCTGGGATGGGGCAACCCTGGATGTAGGTACAGACTAGGGAACGAGATGGTGTGAAGCACCATCTATGGAAAGGGACCTCGGGGTCCTGGTTGAGGGCAAGTGGAATATGAGTCAGCGGTGCCCTGGCAGCCAGGAGGGCCAAGCATGCCAGCCTGGCATCAGGTAAAACATCACCAGCCAGTTGAGGGAGGGAATTGTCCCGCTCTGCTCTGCCCTGGGGTGGCCTCACCTTGAATATTGTGTGCAGTTTTGGACACCACAATCTAAGAAAGATATTAAGCTACGAGAGTGTCCAAAGGAGAGCAACAAAGATGGTGAAGGACCTTGAGGGGAAACCGTATAAGGAGCAGCTGAGGTCTCTTGGTCTGTTCAGCCTGGAGGAGATTGAGGGGAAATTACAGGTATTTAAGAAGAGACTGGATATGGCACTTAGTGCCATAGTCAAGTAACTGCGGTGGTAGTGGATCAAGGGTTGGACTTGATGATCTCAGAGGTCCTTTCCAACCCATCTGATTCTGTGATTCTAAACCTCATTGCAGTCTATAACTTCCTGGCAAGGGGAGGAGGAGGAGCTTTGATGACCAGTGACAGGACCTAAAGAAATGGCCTGAAGTTGTGTCAGGGGAGGTTTAGGTTGGACATTAGAAAAATGTTTTCCACCCAGAGGGTGGTTGGGCACTGGAACAGGCTTCCCAGTCTATAGAGATAATCAGCTGAACAATAAATGCCCACCTCCTGTAGAGTGAAATAAATAGTTTTCCATACTCTTTACTGTATTGAAGAGTTCTTCATTGATTATAAAGGGAGATTAAGCTTGATTCAGGTGTCCAAACATAAGCAGCACATGCCATTTAAGCCATCCTGGGATGTTCATGGAACCAAACAAGGTGTCTTAACTGGGTCCTATGCAACAGGCTATCTCTAAATCAAATGGATGTGTACCAAAAGGCTGAAGAGTCAGTTGAATAGTCCATATCACAGTGTAGAAACTTGTGATATACCAGCTATGTGATTTGAGACATGAATTTCTGGTTGAGTCGGTTTTGGTAAATCTGAATCTCGTCAAAACAATATATCCAGAAATATGTAGTCATTTGACTTTGAAAATGTGGCCAGTGTCTTTTGGATGGTTTAAGAATTTATGTATTAGTCAGTTATTTTTAATTCAACTGTTATTTTAACTTTGAATACATTCAGTGAAAAGTAAGAAGCAGGTATATACCATATTAAGCAAAGGTTGAAAATGTACTGCTTTTTGAGGAAGAGCCGAAAGGGAGATAACAGCTGAATATTCCATCAATATTTGAAAAGCTATTGTGCTATGCATACAGTTTCCAAGATGGCAACGAGATAAATATGCAAGAAAAGCTGTTTGCACTTGTGATATGAAGCAGTGTTACTATAGATCCCAACCTGAGAGCATCTGAAGAGCGGTCCCAGGGGAATGCTGCAGGCAGCTAGCTGATGCAAACTGTCAAAATTCAAGGACTTTCAGGACATTTTCTTAAATGAAAAAGAGACTGAAAATTGCAAATTTACTTCTTTGAAGCACTTCCGTTTCATCTCTTGTGATTACTAGGATGTTTTCCTTTGCCTAAAGAATTCTCTGAACTTAAAATAGCTCAGACTAAATTCTGTTTAGACTTGAAGTTGTTAGATGTCCTTACAGTAAACAGATAACTATTTGGAAAGATATGCAGAAAGTAAATTATTTTTCATATTTTAGTTTTAAAGGCTATATTAATTCAAAACTTTGAAATAATTACTATTTTTTCTGACGATAATTTTTCTGAAAAGAATGAAAAATGAGGTTATTGGAAGGTTTTTAACTGGTTTTTTTTGAGTTACTGTAAGTAGCTCCTTTAAAACAGCTTAGACTGCTCACTGTGCAACAAGAAAAACAAAATTCATAGCACAGAGAAGTGTGAATCTGGGTCATGTTTGTTCAGCTATGCCTCTCATGTTTGAAGTCAAAACCCTATTTTTATACTGAATATAAAGAAGATAGTTGTTATCTTGCAACTGTTCTTCACTTAGTCTTTAACATGAATTGAATGGCCAGATTTATTCTCACTACTAAAATTACATCACATCATTTACACAAGCAGTCCCTTGCTGTAAACTTTTACCAAGCAGCTGAATAGGATGCAGACATCAAAGATATCAACTACACAGTTCGAGAAATGTGGAATCCCTGTTTGCAAAGTTTTCTTGTTCTTAGAATAACTTTCTTTTGGATGGGGCTGTGTAAGATTTCTCTTCATCTCCTCTGCTTGCTCGATTCTTTTTTCTGTCTTGATCTCTCCTTGTCAACTGTCAGAGCAAGAGCTCCCAGCTGATTCTTTCCCCTTGTCTCATCTGCTAATAGGCATTTTCTTGACTCACCTCGATAGCGGTCATCTTTAGCAAAGAAATAATGAAAAAATATTTCCTAGTTTCATACAGTTATAACTGTTCATTTTCAGTAGCGGGCGGACCAATTGAAACAAGGAAGAAGACCTCAGCTCATCTCAGTAAGTGTTCTTGCTTTTGGAAATATTTGTCATCTTAGTTCAGAGATTTTTTTCTGTTTCTTTTCACCATTTTACTTTCTTAAAGATTTCAAATCTTCTTCTTATACCTAGATTAAACTGACATTTAAAAATCTTATTTTTAAACACAGTAATTTACATTAAAAATGCAAAAATTTATACTCTCTAATGACAGTCTACTGTCTTCTCCAAGTAAGTGCATTAAATACAATCAAAATGTTCAGAACTCAGGCAAGTAACATTATCCTGTTCTTATGTGAGCAATCTTGTATTAATCCATATTTTACCACTTTTAAACATATGCACTTACCCAGACATAAAATATTCAGTATTCTGGTAAGCTGGTACTTGTTGTATAAAATACAGTGAGTTTAACATCTTGTCCTAGATTTTAAGAAATAGGCTTTTTGTGTATTCAACTTTGCATGTACGAATAATTGAGCTTGAGTTTCTGCATGCATAATTCATAACAGGTGCAAATACTCTTTGGGTGATTAGATAACAGCTAATATTTGTGCTCACATTCACTTTAGGTACATGAATTCAGGTCAGTGATTTGAGAGCACAAAATTACTCAAACTGTGAAGGAAGGTAGATACATGTAAATCAGATCTTGATTTTGTTGACTGATAGAGGGAAGATTTGTTCCTGCAAGGTGCTGAAAACTTGTGAGAAACGTTGAGAATCTGCTACTGGTCTTGTGATTGTTAGGAGAGCAGAGTGATCAGCACCTTGCAAGACTGGGAACTATGATATCCCAAAAATACCATTTGCAAACAGACTCACTTTCAGGCTACAATTCAGAAACCATATGTTTAACTTAAAGGGCAAGTGAAGTGTCATTGTAATGAATGGAAGCGTTTATGTGCTTTAAATTAACAACATATTTAGGTACCTTGGTAAAATAAGACAATTTTTTAAGAGGTTTGTAATGGGAGAACCAGCCCATTAACATCAAAAAGGCACAGAATATTCAGGAGAAGTAAAAGAAATTAACCATTAAAAACTTGCTAGAGAGTATTAAAGGTTTGTATGGATTTTTAATTCAATTGGAAAATGGTATTGGGTAACTATCTCAATCCTCCTTTAGCTAGTGAAGAAAGGTCATTTTACTTTTGCTTTAAGGAAATCACAGAAGGTTTTAATATGTTTTAATTTTGTTTTATCTTTTCTGCATAACAGCAATAGGTTATATTTTGGGTGAAATAGCTATTTGTAAATAAATGACAGTTCATTGACTGCAAAATATTTCTTATGGAACCTCTCAGGCTCTGACAGGAGGCTCAGATGAGCACACCAGCCCTTTCATGCAGAGGTACTGAACCAAGGGCTGAAGTTCCAGGCTTTGCAGTTCAAGCTGAAGATCAGCTCCCCAGCTCTATAAAAATGAGAAGCAGAAACCCTGGAGGAAGCCAGCACTGTCAGAGTTTTATGAACCCTGCTGCAGAGCCCAAACTGGGCTGAACTCCAAGAGCATTTATTCGGATAATAACCAAAATAAAACAAAAATTAAACACTGTCTTTAACCTGTTCTATTCCTCACTATTCTTGCAGACTTATTTTAAAAGACCCTTCTGGAGAGGGTTTATTTGCTCAGAAAATCAAAAGCTGGAAACTGGTAGCAATAAGATAACTCTTGAGTTTTTTTGGTTTTTTTCCAGACTGAGTTCTATGTATCTCGCTTATATCTATAATGACCAATTATATATAATTATATATGCATAAAATATTTCATTATCTATTATATATACACATTAGTTATATCTATAATTAAAGGAAGATTACTACAAGGACTGATAACATAGAATAAATTTTAAGTGTGATCAGCATAGAATTAATTTCTTTGTTTGAATATTCACCAACTTACCACAGAAGATCAAAAGAAAATTCCTTAATGAATAATAGCCTTTAGTATGCACAATATACCATAAAAGCAAACTGATATAAAATGTGTGGATCAGGAACCTAATTAAAATTAATTAAAAATGTTGTATTTGATTACTGTGGAAGGATGTTGAATTAAAAGAGTGTCGTAATGTCCCTCATAGTAATGATGAATTCTCATATGTGAACCCTATGCCTTCTAGAGAATATAAATTCAGGTCTTACAAAGGGGAGAGGACTGACATCTGTGTTCTGACCCTACACAGATGTCAGGCATTCAGTGTACTGCTCTGGATCAGAGCACTGACTTTACAGCCTCATGAGGTTGCATTACTTTTTAATAGACATCTAGTCAGAGATCTCCAGTGTTATTGGGGGATTGGGCAGTATAGCTGATCTTATATTCATACTACTAGGATGAATTCTTCATGCTTACATGAGCATACAATAGTTTGTTTGTTTGCTACTCTGGACTTTTTTTTTTTTTTTTTCTGGTGTCATTCTCAGGCATAATTAAAAGCAAAGAAGCAATTTACTACTGCTATAAACAAAAAAGTAAAAGCAATTTCACCAAACCGCACAGAGATCCATCCTGAACTTCAGTGGGTATGAAAGAAAATAGACAGGACTTCTAGGAGGCAGAGAAACAGGAAAAGCTCTGAACCACATAGCATAAAGCTACGTTGGCACCTCTCTCTCACCTCAGAAATTCTGCCCAAAGAGGAAGGCACCATAGAACCTCTTTAAAAAACATAATAGAAGGAAGCTAATACAGTCCAGCAAGAAAGAGTCTCAGTGTAACGAAATTGTGTTCAACATATTAAAATAAGCTTTTTCTGAAATGGAGGTTCTTGATTTTCTTAAATCTATTTACATCTACTTATATATCATGAGCAGCTGCAAAGAACCCTTTTGCAATGAAACTGGAGCCATTTGCTTTCTGCAACTTGTGAGGTAGTTTTTAATTATCTCTGTAAACTATCTTTGAAGATGTCCTGTCTCAGGAACACTGATGCTTACAGCTGACATATTCTACATCAAAGAAATGAATTGGCTTGCTTTACAAAATTTAAATTATGATCTTTAACCTACATAAAATAGAAAGAAATGATGTGATTTTTGTAAAGCTCTACAATACAAGGAGTGCCACGAAGTTCTATATGAGTGCATTGAGCTCATCAGAATGATTAAAAGGTAATCTCCTCTCAAAAGATTATTTTAAGGCATTCTTGCACTGGTTTGAGTTGAACAAAGCAGATTTGAATTATTTAAGTCAGCTGCTGAGGAACTCACCACAACAGAAGACAGTTCTCAGCTGGTGCACTCAGGGAACACTTGCCACACAGAAGCTACATCTGGTCTCAACTCCTCAGAGGAAATTTCAGAAGACCAATGAAGATCAAGAGAAAGGAAATGAAGTCAACACATTGTGGTAATCGTAGTATGGGAGGGTTTTGCAATTCACAGTTTGCAAAAAATGAATTAGAGAATTCCTGGAACTTTTGGGTTTAATTCCTGGAAATTAAAGATTAGGATATACGAAACTGTGACTGTGGTCTCTTTTCTTTAACCCTATGAAATTATTATGTGCGCTTTTTTTTTTTTTTTTTTTTTTTTTTTTTTTTTTTTTTTTTTTTTTTTTTTTTTTTTTTTTTTTTTTTTTTTTTTTTTTTTTTTTTTTTTTTTTTTTTTTTTTTTTTTTTTTTTTTTTTTTTTTTTTTTTTTTTTTTTTTTTTTTTTTTTTTTTTTTTTTTTTTTTTTTTTTTTTTTTTTTTTTT